>NC_059264.1:9838177-9850677 GCF_017591435.1 Portunus trituberculatus | reverse complement strand
TCCGTAAACCTAAGATTACATAAAGGTGTATAAAATTACAATAACACACACACACACACACACACACACACACACACACACACACACACACACACACACACACACACACACACACACACACACACACACACACACACACACACACACACACACGGTACAGCGACGTCATGATCTTACAATTAATACAAAATTCATCACATTTTTTTTTTTTATGAGTTTCCTTCTGTGTGTCTGTATGTATCTTTTGACTCTCTCTCTCTCTCTCTCTCTCTCTCTCTCTCTCTCTCTCTCTCTCTCTCTCTCTCTCTCTCTCTCTCTCTCTCTCTCTCTCTCTCTCTCTCTCTCTCTCTCTCTCTCTCTCTCTCTCTCTCTCTCTCTCTCTCTCTCTCTCTCTCTCTCTCTCTCTCTCTCTCTCTCTCTCTCTCTCTCTCTCTCTCTCTCTCTGCTTTGTCTAATTCACTACACTCGATACTTCTCTCGAATTTCTGGTAAACAACTTTCAATATATTCGTTACTTTTTTTCTAGACTTAATGTAAATGTTGAAATAAAAATTGTCGCTGTGAAAATAACAGTTCCCTTACTATTCACACACACACACACACACACACACACACACACACACACACACACACACACACACACACACACACACACACACACACACACACACACACACACACACACACACACACACACACACACACACACACACTTCGGTTCCTAGATAACAATGGATGCGGAAACACCTATCCAACACATCCCGCAGTTGTATTGTTATTACCCTTTGTAAGTCACGCCAAGTCACCGCTCTCAGGTCTTCATTTCCTTGCCAGCCACGCAACACGCAACACGGCGGTCGTTCCCTTCTCTCAGCAACATAGATCTCCTTACTAGGTAGGAAACACTCATCATCCATCGTCAAGAAAAACTATATTTTTCCTTGTCTCTTCTTTTTCCATCTGAGACACAGTTTGGGAGTAATGTTTTTATCATCCTTTTTCTGTCTTTCTCCTGTTTTTACACTATTTTCCTTGGCAATGTTTCTTCTGGTTCTTAAGAAGCAATTTTCCAGCTACATTATTTTTCTTTTTTTTCCTTCTGTACGATAAGCTTTATGTATTTACTTCACTAGTAAGATGGGTTTTACATCTACTATATTAAAAGATCACTCACTTTCGTCTTTTTTGTGCGATAAGGTTTATTTTTCTGGTATTTTTTTCTGCTTTCTTTTCATGTCAGAATTTTTTTTCCCTAATAATACTTTTCCATATCACATTTTTCATCTCTTTTCCAAAACACTTTTTTAAGACATTTTCGTGTTTATTTGCTATATACAATTTCCTTTGAAGACCAATCTTTTCCCTTCTCTTTAAAAAAAAACTATTATCAAATTCTAAAAGTAACTTTTTCTTTACTTGTCCTACAAGAATTGATAAGTCACGCCACACACACACTCGACTCTTTACAATAATGTTCTTACACTCTTCCCGGTATCTCTCTGAAAATACACATTTTTTACCGGTTATTATGTATCGTCTTCCTCTTACATATTGTCTACAGGTCAACATACTTTTTTACTTTTCCTTATTAACCTGACAGAACTTCCATTGATCACAGTTATATGTAAAAAAAACATCATGCTACTTAACGTATCTTGTTTATCTTTCCTCAATGTTTTATTTGTTTTAAATTGTTTCAGTGTTTAGTTTATTCATTTGTCTGTCACGTTTACTGTTGAAAAGTCGTCAAATTAATTAACGTACTTCGATTGCCTTGTGTCAATTTTTCAGTAAATAATACTTAGCGCTTCATGTGTACTGTCCATTACATTTAGTGGTAATAAGTCATTATATTAATTGTCTGTCAGTCACATTTGTTCTCCGATCGTCCATATTGTTTTACCTGTCAGCACATTAATGGGTTCAGGGAGCTCCACCTTTAAGTTGCACCGCGCCATCGGGTCACACAGTATTCCACCTTTAAGAAACACACATTACACCAGTTTTTCACAATATTACTTTCCATATCAAGACAACACACTTGGAACACTACATTACCACAGCTATTCCCTGAAATACACTCCAACACAGCCAGGCATGCAACAATCTCAACAATGGCTTTACTGTAACACTTCGACTTTATAGTCTCTTCACACTCATGAATTGTGTGGCACTACAACACTGTACCTTCTCAGAAACACACATCAAGACTACCTGCAACACAGAATCGTAAATGTGGATGGAAGTTTTGTAATACTCCAAAATACAAAACTTTTTTAGGAAATTCATGTAGAGTTCACGCTTTGGCAATATTTCCATACTTGATCATCTCTTAACAACACATTGCAACACTGCCAGCTATATACACTCACTCTTTACAACCACCTCATTTCTGCAACACTTTAAGATTACACATCATCTCAACAGATCCATACACAGCCTACAATATTGGCAACTTCGCAAATATTGTGGCAAATATCTACAAAACTCCTTGCAACACAACATAGCTACATATCCTCTTTGCAACACTCGAAATTTACAGACTTTCATTACAAACCCGTAGATTCATTATAATTCTGGCAACATTCCAGTAAGAAAACTCTTGACAACACACTGCAACTGTCTAGCAACACATTCTCTCACAATTGATATAATCTTTGCAACACCAACTTTACCTCTTGCCCTAACACACAAATCCATTACTTCTCTTTTTGGCAACACTGCAACACAATATTTTCTCTTGTAACGCACTATTTATCATCTTCTATAAAGAGTGACCTCACCTTTGCAACACCCACCGTAATCGTATTCCTTCCAACACACACCTATAGAGACTCGTTGTGTAATGTAGTTTAATTTTAAAAGCCCCATAGATGGTTAGTGTGCTTCTTAAATTTCCTTCCATTAATGGTATAAAAAACATATTGAATTTTGACTAGCTATATATGCAACCTATTATTCTTACAAATCTTCACAATTCAACTTTTCTATACTCAACAAAATTATTCACACACGAAAAAATCAATTATCAAACACTTTTTAGCAGCGTTCAGTAGTTTTTGCAACGCTGTCAGCATTTCTACAACACATTCCAAGATTTCCTTACTGTGCAACGTGGTAGTTCTTACTCATCCTCATTATGCAACACTAAAAACAACATAACCGCTTAAATTCACTGCAATATACCAATCGCTTTTCAACACACAATTTAACCTTTAGGCAACGCTTAAATTAGGAATACACGAACTCCTTCAGTTTTTCTTTCATTGAAGAGACAAAAAAGAACATTAAGGACACTATAACTTGTTTTATTCCAGTTGTTATTACATGGACACTTACTCACATAAATCAGAGAAATGGGAACTGTGTGTGTGTGTGTGTGTGTGTGTGTGTGTGTGTGCGTGTGCGTGTGCGTGTGTGGCGACGGTAAAGAGTTGTGATGGTGGTGGTCATTATATCTTAACGTGTATATTAGACAGTTTAGCTCACAACAAACAGCCTCGTAAGGACCAAAACGTCTGCTGCAGTTTGATCTTAGAATGGAGGTGCACGCTTAGAGTTTTATTTATCAGATGTGATGGTGGTGGTCATAACATCTTAACTTGTATATCTGACGGTTCAGCTCACAAAGGGCAGCCTCGTAAGGACCAGAAACGTCCAGTGCAGTTTGATGTTAGCAGTGAAGGAGGGCTGTTAGTCTTCCTGAGCACTGACTTGTCCAGATATCACGTGGAGAAACTTTGCCGTGGCTTCCTAACAAGGTACATTCAACCCACGTCCCCTGTAATACTCTGATTCATATCCATGTCACGAAGGCAGACTTAACCTTTAGAGGAAAAATAACTAAGGTAAAATGAAAGTATACACACACACACACACACACACACACACACACACACACACACACACACACACACACACACACACACACACACACACACACACACACACACACACACACACACACACACACACACACACACACACACACACACACACACACACACACACACACTCTCTCTCTCTCTCTCTCTCTCTCTCTCTCTCTCTCTCTCTCTCTCTCTCTCTCTCTCTTTCTCGTCAATCAGGGTTAGCAATTCTCCCATGCGATCAGCAGTGCCAGGCGTGCCCACCCTCATATACCACCAGGTCTTGTTGTGGAAATGCTGCCTGCCAAAGTAATACTGCCAAACAAGCCAGCCCTTCCACTCCCGTCATCACAACTTTCTAGAATATCCCAAACCACTACAAACAGGCTTATCAACATTTACAATACCAGGGCTTACTGGAAACTACCAAAAAAATGTATTCTCAAGCTGAAAATTATCAATATAGCCATATACAGAATGGCCAACCTATGATTTGCTGAGAACCTTTATCAGGCAACCATATTGAGGCGTACCAACATTTCCATAAACCTACAACTGACTGGAAATATTGCCAGTCAAGGCGTACCAACACTCCCACGCTCCCGTTACCTGCTGTGAATATTATAGTAAAAGTGAAATCAAACTTTAATGGACCCTGTCTGTTTTTTCAATGCTCTTTTTTGTGCTTATTTTTTTGTGTGTGAAGGATTTGACTTGTTAATTATGTATCTATTTTGTTTTTGTGATACATTTTTTCATTTTTTTTTCATAATTTTGCATTTTATTTTTGTATATTTTTATCAGGTCTTGGTTTCATATTTTTTTTTTTTTATCCTGTTCGGGTTTGTTTAGTTTTCTTTTTCTTTTTCTTGCGTGGGTATAATCCTTCTTTGCCTCATTTTCGATTTTAACATTTTATCTGCCACGTGTATTTCAGTATTATATTTCACGTTTTTTTTTTTTTTTATTCTAATTATGCTAGTTGTTTTTTTGTTTTGCTTTCTATTGTCCTTTGTCGCTCTTTTCGAGTCTAATATTTTTACAGTTTCATTTAATTTTGTACACATGTTCCGTCTTATTTTACCTTTTTCTATTATTATTTTATTAATGTAAACTTTAAACTCCCTATCTGTTTCTGTATTTACATCTTCTTAGGTCTTGAACTCATTTAAGAAGGTGGTTTCAAAATACTTATCCTTTTCTTTTGCTTAACTCTCTCTGACCTCTGCAGGGACTGGTAACTAAATGAACCTCTAATTTGACACTTTCTTTTGCCCTTGGCCAGTTTTACCCTCTTACATATATAAGTATTCATCTTTTCTATGTTACTATCTCTTTTACTGATCTTTTTAGTTAATCTTTCTCTCCTCTGCTTCTGTGGACGTCACCGCTACACTGCATTATTATATTGAATGTTTTCTATCTTGTACTCGTATATTTTCTCTATCTTTATCGTGTATTGATCTTAACTTGTTCAATGTTCTTGTTTATTTTCCACATTGCTGTTTTATTGAATTTTGAGATTATTTATCTCACATTTCATCTCCATCCGGTATCGACCTAGGCTTGGTTTAACTTGTTTTGATCTCTTTTTCACTTTTTTGTTTCTGTATGTATTGCCTCGCCACAGTCTAGTATAATCCTTTATTCAGTTTGTATTTCACCCTGTACTAAAGGGGTGCCCTGCATCTGCCGGCATTGATCCTTCACTTAACTTGTTCGATGCTTTTTCTATCTTTGTCCTTGTTCCTCGTCTCGTCACACAACAATGTCATCCTTTTACCAAATATACATTTAATTTTATATACGCATATCTTTGTATTTTGCCTCAAATTTTAGCAGATTGATTTTTTATTTCTTCTTTTTCATCGCAATACAATATCATCTTGAATTTATTCTGCATTTCTGCCTACACATTGGCATATATATATATATATATATATATATATATATATATATATATATATATATATATATATATATATATATATATATATATATATATATATATATCTTGTTCTTTTACCTTTATCCTTCGTGAAATTCTACTGAATTTTGCATAACATATCCTTTGTTATTTTTTTCTTTACCTCTTCTGTGTCTGTACCTCGCCCCAACAGACCGCAACATCTACCGGGCCGGAAAACTAATCATGCCTTCACTTTCTCGTTCCCAACCGCAATCCGTCATGATGAAACGCACGAACACCTTTTCCTGCCGTCAATAACAAACACTAATGCAGATGATACTTGTTTCTTTCTTCAGTATTTTTCCAGCCTGCATTTTTTGGCCTCCTTTCCTAAGTCGCATGCATCGCTTCATTCCCGAACAAACAACGGTATTTGCCAGCGTGTTTTAATGATTCCAGTGTGTTGAGGGAGGCAGCCGCTGAAGTTTTTATCTTTAACTGGTAATACTCGGATGCGTGCGTGTGTGTGTCCGCTCAATGCATCCACAGAGAAATGGAGAAAACACTGTATATATTTTTTTTCATTTTTTGTTTACCCTAATCCTCAGTAAAATCTCCCTTTCCTATTTTTCTATATTCACTCGCTTCCACCATTTCACTTTTCCACTTTTATTTATTTATCTTTTTTTCTATTTGAGTTAATCCTTGTGTTTTATTTTTCATTATTTTGCTTGTTGGATTTTATTATTGTTATTACTGTTATTCATCTACTTGTTTTTTTTTCTCACATTTGTTAGGTTTTTCCCGTTTCTTATCCTATTTTTCCATTTTTCTTGATTTTCTATGTTTTCCTTCTTATCTCCTTCGTGTGGTCTTTTTCATTTTTTTTCTTTATCTTACTTCATATTCTTTCTTGCTACGTTTGCTCTATTTTTTTTTTCCTCTTCCTCCTTATCTCTTTCATTTCCTCTTTGTCAAATTTTCCCCATATCCCTTATTTTTTTGTTGCATTTTTCCTGGTGTCTTCGTTTATTACTTTTTTTCATTCCTTCCAATTCCATTTCTTTGCTGCTTTATGTTTTTCGTTTTCTATTTTATTTTTCCCTTCCTCATCCCCTTCATTTCCTCTTCGCCACTTTCTTCTTCTGTCCTTTATTTTTCAATGGCATGTTCACTCCTCTTCTTCGTTATCTGCTTCGTTTCCTCTATACAACTCTTTTTTCCTGTCTCCTCTTATTCTTTCGTTCACTTTTATACCTTCTGTTATTCTTTCTTATCTGTCTCTCTCTTTCTCTTTCCCTTGTTTCCTTTTCTTTATTTATGTTTCTATTTGTTTTTTTGTTTTTTCAAACGCCAGTTCCTCAATTTCCTGATTCCTTTCCTTTGCCAGGCTTGAGGCGGACACAAAATTTCGATATCTCTTTTTGCTTCACATTATATCGTTACATTTCTTCTTTATACATTTACTGTTTTCCCATTTTTCATCGGTTCAGTCGTGTGTATATTAAAGATAAGGTATTTACAACATTTTTCTCTCTCTCTCTCTCTCTCTCTCTCTCTCTCTCTCTCTCTCTCTCTCTCTCTCTCTCTCTCTCTCTCTCTCTCTCTCTCTCTCTCTCTCTCTCTCTCTCTCTCTTAAGCTACCCACTCCTCTTTTTTTTTCACCTGCCTCACTTGCACCATTCTCTCTCTCTCTCTCTCTCTCTCTCTCTCTCTCTCTCTCTCTCTCTCTCTCTCGCTCTCGCTCTCTCTCTCGCTCGCTCGCTCGCTCTATCACCCTCAAGTTTATCTACGCAAAATTTATAGATACAGCGATATTTTTAGCTTTCGGTGGGAGAAAGAGCCGGGGAGATGACGTCACCATTATCTGTGATTGGAGGCTGCAGAAACTGAGGAGGATGCGCTCTCCCGTTTCTCCTTCCCATGCTCCCCACCACCACCACCACCACCACCATTTTTAGTTTCTCCTTTGCTTCTCAACGAATTTTGCCTTACGAAGTCGTGCGGGAAGCGAGGCCGACCCCCATCCCCGCTAGAGGTCGTGGCGGGGGTACTTGTAGTGGTTGGAGTCGTGGGTATGGTAGTAGTTAGTGTCGTGTCTTGCGTTGAGGGTTTAGAGGCCTTCGCGTTTTTATGGTGGTGGTGATGGTGGTGGTGAGATGTCTCAGGCCGGCGTGACAGACTATTACTTCTTATCATTGGTGGCTGTGTTCGCTGTATCGGGCTTTGAACGTGCTGTACTGGGCTGTGCGTGCGTTGAATTGGACTTTGGGTGCGTTGAATTGGGCTTTGAGTTCGCTGCACTGGGCTCTGCGTGCGTTTCTGACCCGCTGTGTGCTGGGTAATGCTGCCGCTGCGTTGTAGGCGTTGCGAGGGCGTCTCTTGGTGCTGGGGCTGTGTGTGGACTTGCTGGGACTCCGGAGATCTCTGCGTCTCGGTGTCCTCGGTAAGTTTATGGACGCGTGTTTGTGGCGCGGGAAGAACTTGAGTGTAGCCCATAGACTCAGACCGTACGTGACCGTGAGCGTGAGTGTGTGCGTGCGGGTTAGTGAACGTCGGAGTGTACGTATGTGGGTGCGTGTGGGTGTGGATCTGCGTATGCGGGTTCGTGTGCGTGTACATTTGTGTGTCGACGTTCGTGTAGGCATGTGGTGTTGAGGTCATGATTACTGCGTGGCTTTGTGGAGGGGCGTGGGCGTGGGCGGGCACTTGGAAGCTCTGGAGTGGCTGACGGCACACGCCCTCCACCGCCTGGGTCTGCACGGGCGTTACGTCAGGCTGGGGGAGGCGCGAGGCGTGAGAATGGGCGGGGGCGTTGGATGGTCGCGAGCGTGGTAAACTAGCAAATTTCGATGGCATGGGTTTCCTCTTTCGTGGTCCCAGTGTGGCGTAGGAAGCGGGGGAGCCTGGGAAAGAGAAGACGGTGCATTAGTGTTAGACAAATGTTGGAACTCGTGGGACTGAGAGTACATAAAGGGTAAAAATAGGAAACTCTAAGGAGACTTGAGACAAGGGAGTAAGTATAACATTTGGAAAAGAAGTGGAGATAGATCATAAAGTGAGACAAAAGGGAGGAGGGAAGAGTTCAGGTTTGTAAAGGGACGCGAAGGAAGGGAGATGAGTGGAAGATTACTATGAAGGGTTGTGATAGGATGAGGAAAGGAAAAAGGAGAGAAAGAGAAGGAAAGAAGAAAGTAAGGCGCACACACACACACACACACACACACACACACACACACACACACACACACACACACACACACACACACACACACACACACACATAGCATAGATGGACGTGAACTTAAGACAGAAAGAAAGACTGACATGATAAAAAAGAATATAAATAAAAAGAATAATCAGACATGCACGGAGGCGTCGAGATAGATGGGAAGACAGACAGACGGACGGAGAAAAAGACGCACAGGAACAAGAGCTTTCTGAGTAGCGTGTGTGTGTGTGTGTGTGTGTGTGTGTGTGTGTGTGTGTGTGTGTTTCACTGTTTGATCTGCTGCAGTCTCTGACGAGACAGTCAGACGTTACCCTACGGAACGAGCTCAGAGTTCATTATTTCCGATCTTCGGATAGGCCTGAGACCAGGCACACACCACACACCGGGACAACAAGGTCACAACTCCTCGATTTACATCCCGTACCTACTCACTGCTAGGTGAACAGGGGCTACACGTGAAAGGAGACACATCCAAATATCTCCACCCGGCCGGGAATCGAACCCCGGTCCTCTGGCTTGTGAAGCCAGCCCTCTAACCTGAGTGTGTGTGTGTGTGTGTGTGTGTGTGTGTGTGTGTGTGTGTGTGTGTGTGTGTGTGTGTGATGCCGAGGAAATGTTCACGCTCAGCTAAGCACACGTGAAAGAGTGAAAGGCCGGGACGAAACACACGCGAAACCGGTATAAAGGTAAATATTACTTTGAGGGGAAATGAATACCGAATGTTTGCTGCTTTTTGAAGTAGTATCTCTTTCATCTTACTCATTATTCAGTATTTCACCGAGACTCCCCACGTAGGTAATGAAAGATGTGGTTTATTTTATGGTGAAAATTTGCGCATGAAACGTAAAATACATTAACATAAGTATCCTTTTTTTTATTACGTAGGTAATATTTTTTGGGGGGCTGAGATTAGTTACCTTTGAGTAGTTGTGAATTAGCTTCATAATTTTAACCCAGGTGACTCTTAATTTCGTGAGCTAATGACCTGATGAAGCAAGTGTCTATACCTATGCCTTGGTTAGGTTTCATGTTAGACGTTTCAAGTATGTTTAGTTCAGTTTTAACCCTTTCAGTACTGGGAAGCATTTTTTCCTTGAATTTTGGGTATGATTAGACGCTTTTATCTATATTAGGAGGGGTCAATGGAGGTCAGAAGAGTAATGGCCAGAGTCTACACTATTACAATTTCCACATACGTTTCTGAAGCTGTATTAAATCACCAAATTGTAAGCAGAATGAATATGAAAATGCGTCGTGGTACTGAAGGGGTTAAGTGAACATGTAAGCATAATGATAAGCAATGAACTGACGAATTTATTTATCATTCCATTTTTTAGTTATTATTTCAATATTTCGTCTTATTTTTTTAAGTCTTATTGCTTATCTCCTAAACAAAGGTTTGAACATTGTCATCAGTGAACAAGAAGTGATGCTTTCATATTCATTTATTTTCCCCATCATTTATTGTTTTTTTCAATGTCTTGACTTCTCTCCTCAATTCCCATTGTGATACGCAACGACTTTCAGTATTAGATTAGTTGTTCAGAATTTTTTCAATCACATACAGGAAAAGCCAAAAAAATATTGAAAGAAGATATTTTTAATTTTGTTTGATGATGCAATGTTTAGTCGTACGCAGAACAAAGCGAAATGTGTAGGATGGTTTGTGACTAAGCACTGGTGTGTCAGACAGCAGTGTGAAAGTTGATCTAAGAGGATTTATTTCTTACCGGCTTTTCTAACGTGGCTTGACATCGTTTTGGGAATTAAACATAAAAAATCGTCAACCTGTTTTTTTAATTCAAGACTAACAAGCTCTAGCTAATAATGTTTGGAAAGTCATCAGTGATAATTTGTATATGATAGTTTTGAAATATGAAGAGTAAAAGCCTCCAAATAAGAAAGAAATCTCATTCTAATGACTTCTTGTTAAACAAAGCAAAGGTCACCGCCAGCTTGTCCTGTCATCACCATTTTATCACCATAATGTTGAAACTCTCCATACTTGATTGCACAGTTGTATCGGTCTTGTACGCCAAATTAAACCATTCTTGTTCATCTCATTAGTATAATTCTTTCCCCTTGTTGAATGTTTCCACTGCATCCGCCGCTTTAAACTCCATTTGTCTGGCTGACCTACAAAGCGCATTTCAGCATGCGATATTCTTGTTAAATCGTTCCGCACCTCTCCCTCTTTATCATCAGAGTCTAACATTCATTGAGTCAAACATTCATTGTAAAGCTTTTTTTTATAGTTATTTATATCTTTTTATATGATTAACGTTTACTATTATCTTTTTTTGTACCCAAGGATAATGCAATTACGAACCTATTGCATTTTTCCGTATCCATGCAGGTGTTTTTTTTACAGTAACATGATTGTTAGGAGAGTTAAAGCATTTGAGTGAAAAGGTTTAGTACTTCACACCCCTTACACTTTAAACCTGGCACCTATATTATCTTTTCCCTTTATACATCCACATCTACATTCTTTAATCGGCAACTAAATCATAACTTACATTTTTTTTATAATCTAAAACTTAATAGATCTCTTGCTACTGCTATAGTTTATCAAGTCTTTAAATATTGTAAGAAAAAGACGTACTTACTAACACATTATCTTTGCCTATATATACAGACAAACTATTTAAAGCTATATGAGTGTTAGTAACAAAAGACAGAGTTAAAAAGATAGATCACTACACCTATGTTACCTAACCTTGCCAACTCTATTACCTTTTATCTGTACCCATTCACAGTTATACCTTCTCACCACGCTCTAGTCGTATTACATTCATAGGTGGTTGAGTACATTGAATCAGACACCTCATGATAGCCAACACACAGGTCTGGGTTCACTCTCTCTGTGGATCCAGACTTCCTCGGAACATGACCCAGTTTCATCTTTCACCTTGCGGCATCTTGAGACCCTCCACGGACCTCCATCTTGAACTTAGCCTTTAGTGTTCCTTCAGCCTTGTATTATTTGCTTTGGTGTCTATTATTGTAAGTTTATTTTTTATCATTATTGCTCCCTCAAGAATCCCCAGAAATAAATTAAACACAAGAACGAAAAATTAGAAAAGGATGAAGAAATTAAAAAGAAAATCAGAATGTAGAGAGTAGATGAGAGAAAATAATAAACAGAGAGCAGGTGCTGTTAAATTAGTACTCGTTATTTTGTGCTGGGCAAGAAATTAAATTTAACGTAATGGTTAATTTGAATAATGTAATAATGTCAAGAGGTTCACTATTTGGCTGTATTTTATTCAGTCGTGCTGTTCAATTCATATTCTGATGTACTGATATATTTACCAACGTATGTGTAGTTTTATTTCAAATTATTTCATTTCTTTAACTCGTTCACTCCTAGGCAAAATTTCTCTTTCAATACCTAAGACTGTTTAGGCAATATTATTGGGCTAAGTATTCATTGTTTATAGCGTGAAAAGACGAAATCAACTGTCTTTTTTCCCTCTTGCCTCATTTG
>NC_059264.1:9813177-9833177 GCF_017591435.1 Portunus trituberculatus | reverse complement strand
GGTCTTGAATGTTGGGTCCTCTGATATATTGGATTGACCTACGGCCTCTGTTTGTAAAGGGATGGTTACGATTGTCATGGTTTTGTTTGAGGAGAGGTAAAAATGCCAGTCTAAGTTCCACACAGATGAAAAGGTCGGTCGTCTCTGTATAAGAACGTAAGGGACATAAGAACATAAGGAAATAAATTCGAAAAAGGGTAGTTGCAAGGGGCTATCAGACCTACAAGTGGCTGTTCTTGTAATGGATAGGGAATGTAAAGATTGTTACTGGTACTATTTTTCTGTATATCTATTTTGTATGGGGAGGAATGTAAAAACTTTCTAATTTTATTTCGTTCTTTTACAAATATATTTTTGTTACAGAGTCTCTTCCAAGATTTTAGGAAATCATTTTTGTGTCAGATTAGGAAAAGTTGTCTTCCTTCACTTTGCTCTCTCCGTCTATATATGGAAAAAGATTATTCTAAGACTGCTACAGTAAACTTATATTTTCTGTGGGAGAAGGAATATTAAGACAGTCATTAGTACTAATTTTGCTTGCCTTCAGTACTAAACTCAAAATTAATTTCCTCTCTCTTTTTGTATTTTTGTTTTAATAACTCTAAATTTGTCATTGGTACATATTTTTCTTCAATTATACGCATTTCAGTCACTGCTAGATTGTCTAGAATATATTCATCGTCAGAAAAAAAATGAAAATCAACCTACTACACTTTCTGTTTGCTTTTTTGCCGCAAAAAATGCCGAGACTCCTACTGATATTTCACTTTCTTTAATCATCAATAATGCGAGGATTAGTTTTGTTAAATATTTATTAGACTTTAATACTTTTGTAGTCTAGAAACAGAAAAAAACAACATTTTTTTTGTACAACTCAAGTTATTTTATTTCTACTATTACTACTACTACTACTACTACTACTACTACTACTACTACTACTACTACTACTACTACTACTACTACTACTACCACTACCACTACACTACTACCACCACCACCACCACCACCACCACCACCACCACCACCACCACCACCACCACCACCACCACCACCACCACCACCACCACCACCACCACCACCACCACCACCACCACCACCACCACCACCACCACCACCACCACCACCACCACCACCACCACCACCACCACCACCACCACCACCACCACCACCACCACCACCACCACCACCACCACCACCACCACCACCACCACCACCACCACCACCACCACCTGCACCACCACCACCACCACCACTGCTGCTGCTGCTGCTGCCTGCCACCACTGCTGCTGCTACTACCACCACCACTGCCACCACTACCACTACCACTACCACTACCACCACTACTACTGCTGCTGCTGCTGCTGCTGCTGCTGCTGCTGCTGCTGCTGCTGCTGCTGCTGCTGCTGCTGCTGCTGCTGCTGCTGCTGCTACTACTACTACTACTACTACTAAAACTATCTGAATCACATGCCTGGTTTGGCATCCCTTATCACACAAATCGTAATAGTTTGGCCACGTGCGTCCATTATTCATAGTGGCAGATGTATAATTAAGATATCAGGTAGGAATCATTACTTTTAATTAAAAACCTTGTGTGTGTGTGTGTGTGTGTGTGTGTGTGTGTGTGTGTGTGTGTGTGTGTGTGTGTGTGTGTGTGTGTTCTATTTCATTCGAACAAATTTCAATTGGTTCGTCTCGTGGTTGTCATATTTAGGTCAAGGATTTTTTATTTTATTATTTTCTTGAATGAGGCAAACGCTGGGCAGAAATAAAAGACACAATAGAAATGGTCGAGATGAATTTTTTTACCAAGATTTTTGTTCGAATGCACCTGAATCAAATAAAAAAAAAGACCATAGTAAGTGTTAATTTCCTTAGACCATCTGAAATCAAGTTGATAATTTCAGGATGTAGGGTAAACAATAGTATTTGAACAGCAGTGATAAGAGTGGCGCGGGCTGGGGAGAGGAAGGGTTGAGAGGATAGGAGAGGCATGGAAGAGGGTAGGGTAAACTGTAGTATTTGTTGAACAAGCTCCTTCAACAGTAGAGGAATGAAAGGGAGAGGAGAGCGAGTTAGAGGGAATCAAAGCTGGTTTGCATTCATTAATTTATCTATTTTTCGGTAAAAGGGCCCTGATTAAGAACAAAACTTGAAGAAAAAAAAGAGAACCCGGATTTCAGTCTCAAAATGGAATGCTGAAATTACATTGATTATTGTCTTCAAACCTTCATTTACAAAATCTTTAAGTCATAGGTAGGAAAAAAATACGCAAGAATGCAAGAAAGGATAGATAGAAAACGTAAATAAGAAAAAAAAAATATTACAGTTAATAGGATAGACATCATGGCAGATAGAGAAGAGGTAGGATAGGATACCGGGGGCAGGATGTGGGTGGAAACATAAGTGTGATACTGTGTTTTCTTCATACGTCAGCGCTAATGACCACACCAAACTGAATACACATCTGCTCGTGCGAACAGTGAAGTTAATCAACGCTGCGTCTAGTTAGTACTTGTATGGGTGCCATGTCATCTACATTTCTTGCTATTTCTTTCCCTTCGTGTTACATTTGACGTAATATTCCCCATTACAACTGTTCCGGTCTTCACTCTTTACTTACCGCGAGTAGTGGCTGCGATCTGCGGTGTCACGTAGGAGGAGTGTCCCTGTGGGTTGTGAGCCTGGACCGTGAAGAGATACTGTGTTCCAGGAGAGAGGCCGTGCACCGTGACCCCCTGCGAGGCGCCCCCGGACACCTCCACCACCTTCGGGGATTGAAGGAGGAAGAATGCTAGTGACTATTAAGTGCTTAGTTATTACGAGATGGGAGTTAATAATTGATTCTCTCTCTCTCTCTCTCTCTCTCTCTCTCTCTCTCTCTCTCTCTCTCTCTCTCTCTCTCTCTCTCTCTCTCTCTCTCTCTCTCTCTCTCTCCCTCCCCAGCATATCAATTCAAGAGTTAACCCTTGCCTTCACTCGTTCATCCCTTTTACTGACAAGGAACTCTGAATCTGTTTCTTTGTTTCTTTTTCCATTTACCTAACTTATCCTTATGACCTGCTTTGCAGCCCAATCACGCAGTCAAACCTCCCACTAGTCATTTTCTCGTCCTTTATCTGTGGTTACTGAAAGAACCAGTGCCTGTTTTTCATTGATTTAAGATATTCCAGCACAACATAACCTGTTTTGTGGCACGGTAACACAATCAAATTTCGTCCTTTATCTGTGGTTACTGAAGGAACCCGTGCCTGTCTTTCATTGGTTTAAGTTATTCCAGCACCACGTAACCTGTTTTGTTGCACGGTAACACAATCAAACCCTCCGCCAGTCACCCTCCACTCGACACCTCAAAAAGGACCCTCTAGTCTCTTACCACTCCCTGCCTCTCCACTGCACCGCCTCCTTCACCACTCACCCTCTACTCCACCACGCAAAAAGTGTGCCCAAGTCCCTTCCAGCCACTCCCATTCACTCTAATTACATCACTCCAGCCCTCCATGCCGCCATACGAGTTTGCTATTCACAAATCTGGTGATATCCTATTACCTTTAGGGTTCTAGTGACTTCATGGAGTTTTCAGGTATGGTTTCATGAATCCAGTGATAGGTTCGCAAGGATTCCTCAGCTTAGTGGTAGAAAACATAAATGAAATTAAATAAAAGCTGCAAAAAATCCTTGGATCCAGCATGTGGCAGTCCCCGAATGAAACCTATTTGCTTATATTCACTTATCATTATCCATAAATTTGAGTAATGTTCGTTTCATTGCTATTTATTGTCTCTCCATCATTAACAATTCATGCTAGGGAGGCGGTGGCGTAGTGGATAAGGTGGTGAGCGTGAGATCGAGCAGCCGTAGGTTCGAATCCCACCACGTGCCGCCTTGAAACTTTGTCATTTGTAGAGTGGTTTGAAGTTATCTACTTGTCACGATGATACCCAGGTTCTAGGTGAAGGTGTAATTGCCATACGCCAAAGATATGCTTGGGTGGCGATATGGACCCTAATATGGGCACCACTATAAGTAAAATTGCCTGCGCCGCTAATGGGTTGAACCTGGACGGCGCTTCTCATACTCTTCATAACAAAAAAATAATAAAATAAATACATAAAGAAATAACACACAAACCTTTCGTGTCTTGGTATTACTTTAAATGGATTATGGTGAGAATTATTTGGATGTTCAGTGGCGTTTTCATGTTTATATTGGAAGTTTAACAAGAGAGAGAGAGAGAGCAGAGACAGACAGAGAGAGAGAGAGGGGCAGTATCCCCGTCCAACGTTCAATCCTTCAGCCTTCAGCACTAAATCAGATACATTCGTTGCTCTCCTCACTGTTACATCCCGTTATTATCCCCTCACCTGGTACAGCGTTGATCCCGCCGCTCTGTACCGCACGCTGTACCCTCGAGGTAGTCCCCCGGCGTAGTTAGGGGCCCAAGAGAGCGTAATGGAGCCGCTGCTGGCGTTGCTTACCTGAAGGAGGCGTGAACGAGAAGGAAAGAATTAGTTAGAATTAGAGGCGTCACCAGAAGAGGGGGTTGGGGTGTTGTGTGGTATTAGTGAGAATGAGTAGTGTTTATTTTTTTCTAGTGTTTTTTTTATTTGATTTATTGTCATTCTTGTTATCATTTTCGTTCATGGTATTGTCTGTCTCCTCATCCTTTTCGCTTTCTTTTTAGTTATCATTATTATCCTAGTCTTCTTCCTCCTCCTCCTCCTCCTCCTGCTCCTCTTTATCCTCCTTAGCATAATCATAATAATCATCATGAGTGGGTCGGGATGAGCCTTCATCTTATCATTTTTGTATACAAGAGGATTCTAGCTTAGAACACTGAGAGGAAAGAGAAAGCCCCACAGAGGTGCCAGTCCTCAAAGGGGAGAGTCAACATGATTAGCCGCTGGTATGATATAATTAAGCAGCGTTGGTAGGGACTTTATAATCTGTTTGTTGTCATTTGTAATCCTTCATAATCACCAGCGCTGTAACTTCACTACCAGAGAAAAGTCTCTTCTAATGTATGT
This sequence comes from Portunus trituberculatus, assembly GCF_017591435.1. NCBI lineage: Eukaryota > Metazoa > Arthropoda > Malacostraca > Decapoda > Portunidae > Portunus > Portunus trituberculatus. Next base: position 9,828,150 of record NC_059264.1, on the reverse strand, counting down.
AACATTGTATGCAGTATATAAATCTCTTTATATTTACCTCTCAATATTTACCTCTCTTTATATATTGTATATATTTACCTGTCCAGTAGAACACCGTTACGTTTTCTTTCTTTTCATTTAAGTTATTTGCATTGCTATTAATTAAGGGTTTATGTTAAGGACGATATGAGGAGTAATGAGTTCAAATTTCATTAAAGTAAATTAGATATGAGAAGAAACGAGGAAGGAATTGATTCTCAATAAACTATGTATCTTTATGTATTTACTATCTATATGTCGAGAGGAGTTTGGGAGGAGCCTCCTACTGTAGTGTTCATCTCCTTTACTTGCTGTTTGCTTCGTGCAATGGAACAGAGTGAGAAGGACTTAAGGATCTGTCGTTGTGTGTTATCCTTTGTAATCCTTTGTGGCCATCAACATTAATGACTTCACTTCACGATAAAGAACTATTCATATCTACATTCATCTCGTGTGCTGAGTCAATACTAAATTTTCAAACATTATATGAATTTATGAATATGTATTATAAGTGAATACAGGAAAGAATGTTGTGCAATATATTTTATACAAAAGTTTACAGTTTTTTTTTGTAACTAGCCTTAGATCTCTTTCTCAACTGCATGTTTATTTCAGATCACCTCAGCAAAACTTAATATCTCCCAACATAGCAAAGAAAGGGAAGCTGCAAGAGATTATCAGATCTATGCGTGACTGTCCTTGTATGAAATATTCCTTTCTATTTCCATCTCTCATACACATCCATCTTTTTTTTTTATTATTTTTCTTGTAAATATCGGTATTGACTCAGCACCAACAACTTCACTACCGATTCCCTTCATTTCCCTCTCAGTTTAAGAATCTGTTTCCACCCATCTTTTCATTTGAATATTTTTAGACATAATAGGAATTATGCACAGGTCACGCGTATCATCTCCCCGCCTATGGTATTCATAATTATTTACGTTCTGTACCCTTCCCTAGGTTGCTGCTCCATTAGTGTAATTGTCTATTTCTTATATACCTGATACGTGCTACTTGACATTTCAAAAAAAATATAGTTTTTACCATTTGCTGCTTTCATTGTTGCTTTACTGCTGTGTCAATAAATTGTATTGTTAATGTATATTATGTTATGTTTGTTGCATGTGTGTATGTTTGTGTGTATGTATGTATATGTTAAAAGAAATGTAATAAGGTATTGGTAATACGATAGTTAAGAAAAATAATTGTGAAACGATAGAAGAGAAAGAGATAGATAGATAGATAGATAGATAGATAGATAGAGAGAGAGAGAGAGAGAGAGAGAGAGAGAGAGAGAGAGAGAGAGAGAGAGAGAGAGAGAGAGAGAGAGAGAGAGAGAGAGAAAATAAATAAATGTACGTGGGACGAGTACATAGCATATTAATTTTGTTTTGCCAGTCAACATTATATTTTCCACAATACATGAAACTGAAGCAAGAATGACATTTAGAATTGTACACATGAACTTAACCTTTGACAAATAGATGAAACAACTGAGAAACAACTGAGAGACGTTAATTCATGTTAGAGAATGATGAAAATAGAAGTTGAATGCATATATGAATTATCAGCAACATTTTTTCTCATATATTCAAGACAAAGATATAAAATGCATAGAGATTTTTTCAATTTATAAAATAAGAAGTTATAGAAAATAGTTAATTTCTCTCTAGATAATGAAAGTCAGTTGTATGAAGCGCCAACAACGTTATTCCATTTAATGTATTCAAAACAAAAACACAAAATGCATGAAAAATACTTGAATATTGAAAAAAAAAAAAATGGGATGCAAAATTTTTAATCTGTTAAAATCATGAAAGCTAAGAGTATGAAGCATCAGCATCATTATTATTTTGCATACTAGAGAGAGAGAGAGAGAGAGAGAGAGAGAGAGAGAGAGAGAGAGAGAGAGAGAGAGAGAGGGAGAGAAATTCTTTGAGCATGAATAATGAAATGCACAAAATATTTAATCTCCTTATCTAATAAAAAAAAAAGAATATGTTAAGCCTCATTATCGTTCTCACATATCCAACACAAACACAAACTAGATAAATCATTAAAAAAATGTGAATAAAACAGTAAAGTTCTTTATACCACATACATTCAATATTTTAAATAAAGATATAAAGAAAAGAACGATATAGATGAGTACAATAGATCATATAGTAAGTAAATAAATATAATACAACGCCGGTTTCGAAGTTTTACTCATGGTTAGAATGAGAAAATGTACAAAAAAAGAATAGAATAATGAATAAAAAAGAATTGAATGAAAAAAATATATAAAGGTGATTGTAGAGATGCACTAGATTCACGCCAGCATCCCTCACCTGTGTGGGTTACCTGACCTGCCGCCACTCAGGTAATGGTTGTGTAAATCCCACAAAAGCCAAACCTAATGCATGAATATACCCTACAGTGTGTGTGTGTGTGTGTGTGTGTGTGTGTGTGTGTGTGTGTGTGTGTGTGTGTGTGTGTGTGTGTGTGTGTGTAAAGGTATGTGTATGTGCGGGTGGGTGGGTGAGGGTAGAGAAAGGAAAGTAATACATGAATACACTGTGTTCTGTGTGTGTGTGTGTGTGTGTGTGTGTGTGTGTGTGTGTGTGTGTGTGTGTGTGTGTGTGTGTGTGTGTGTGTGTGTGTGTGTGTGTGTGTGTGTTTGAGTTTGTGTTTGTGAAGAAAGGAACCTAATACATAAATATAATGTATGTGTGTGTGTGTGTGTGTGTGTGTGTGTGTGTGTGTGTGTGTGTGTGTGTGTGTGTGTGTGTGTGTGTGTGTTTGCTCTTATTATTTCGCTTCATGTGTAGTAGTAGTTTTCAGGAGCAAATGTCAGGTAAATAAATTGCATTCACCTGTTGTTTCGCGCCTGACCTGTGTTGTTTATATAAAGTGTGGAAAAACAAACAAACAATTCAGCATATTAATTTGATTGTGACACGACAAAAAAAAAGAATAATATTTGTGAATCGCTACTGGCAGAGAGAGAGAGAGAGAGAGAGAGAGAGAGAGAGAGAGAGAGAGAGAGAGTCAACCAACCTGCCAGCCTTCAACACTAAACTAACATTCTTTTCTATTTCCCTCTTTTTCCCTCCATTCTCTTCAAATAACCTATTACCTCGCGGGTACGTGTGTGTGTGTGTGTGTGTGTGTGTGTGTGTGTGTGTGTGTGTGTGTGTGTGTGTGTGTGTGTGTGTGTGTGTGTGGAGGTGAGGGACAGACATGACAATCTTTTTCTCAATCCTTCACTTTTTGTCACATTGTTTGATCGTCTAGCAACAAGTTATAAGAGGAGTCATTGTTTTTTTTTTTTTTTCGGTTTTGTCACAGAATGTTTTTTGATTGCACTGATAATTTACAATGTGCTTTTCTTCGTAATTTTTATTGATACAATTGCATACATATCATATTGTAATAAATCAATAAATTACTAAATATTTAAGATCAAACATTTTTTTTATTTACGATTTTATTTATTTACTTATATTTTTATGATGTATCGAATAAAATTGCATGAATATTGTAGTACAAGAAAAAAAAAAAAAACAATGTACAGGCAATATTTGTTCTTTTTATTTTAGAGGATATCACATTTTTTTTTACACTCCTCTCACGAAGTTCTTATGCATTTTATCAAATTTGACCCTAATTTTCTTCATTTATAGTTTTTTTTAGTTAGTTCATTGGACACAGATGCAAGACAACTATCATAAAAGAACATAAGAGTGTGCAGATGAAAATGATTCAGCGGAATTTCGAGATTATTTTTCATTGACTTTCATTTTAGTCCTGCTGTTTGTGTTTCACTTATCGATGCATTAACACCCTCATCTTTATTTCCTTCATTTCAACTTAACTTGAGGGAATCAGTATATCTTGAGTGAATGAGTAAGAGAGTGAGTAACAATGAGAATCTACCCTACCTTACACACAATTTGCATGTCTTTTTTTTATGCTAGAGGGGAAGCTGGCCAAGGGTAACAAAAGAAAAAATAGGAGCCCAATTAATTGCCAGTAAAGATAAATAGGGTTATCTAAAAGTCTGAGACAAATGTCTTGAAACCTTCCTCTTAAAAGACGTCAAGATATTGGATGATGGAAAAACAGAACAGGCATGAAGTTCTACAGTTTACCATTGAAAGCTAGAAATGATTGAGACTACTGGTTAACTCTTGTATTAGCGAGCTGGACAAAATGGGGGTGTGAGGAAGAAGAAATCCTTGTGCAGCGAGGCCGCAGGAGAAACATGCAATTAGCAAGATCAGAAGAGCAGTTAGCATGTAAATAGTTATAAAAGATAGCAAGAGATGCAACATTCCGACGGTGAGAAAGAGGCTGAAGACAGTAAGTTAGAGGAGGTGAGTTGATGAGATGAAAAGCTTTTCATTCCACCCTATCTAATAAAACTGTGTGAGTGGATCCCCCGCTTCCAAACATGTGAATAGTACTCCATACAAGGACAGAGTTGTACAGAGTTAGCAGTTGGAGGGACGAGAAAAACTGGCGGAGACGCCTCAGAACTCCTAACATCATAGAAGTTGTTTTAGCAAGAGATGAGGTGTGAAGTTTCCAGTGTAGATTATGAGTAAATGAGAAATTGATGATATTCAGTGTAGAAGATAGGGACAGCTGAGTGTCACTGAAGGAGAAGGGATAGTTGTCTGGAAGGTTGTGTAGAGTTGATAGATGGAAGAATTGAGTTTGTGAGGCACTGAAGACTACTAAGTTTTCTCTGCCCCAATCAGAAATTTTAGAAAGATCAGAGGTCAGGTGTTCTGTGGTGTCCCTGCGTGATATGTTGTTTTCCTGAAGGATTGGTCGTCTCTGAAAGGACGTGGAAAAGTGTAGGATGGTATCATCAGCATATGAGTGGATAGGACAAGAAGTTTGGTTAGGATCATTACTGAATAATAGAAAGAAAGTGGGTAATAGGACCGGTCCCTAAGGAACCTGTTAGTAGATTTAGGAGAACAGTGGCCGTCTACCACGGCTGCAATAAAACGGTCGGAGAGGAGCCTTGAAATAAAATTGCAAAGAGAAGGGTAGAAACCGTAGGAAGGCAGTTTTCAAATCAAAGCTTTGTGCCAGACTCTATCAAAAGCTTTTGATATGTCTAACGTAACAGCAAAAGTTTCACCAATATATCTATAAAAGGATAACCAAGACTCCGTAAGTAAAGCCAGAAGATCACCAATAGAGCGGCCTTGACGGAAGCCATACTGGCGTTTAGATAAAAGATTGTAAATTAGCAGATGTTTGAGAATCTTCCTATTGAGGATAGATTAAAAAAAAATCTTTAGACAAGCAGGATATTAAAGCTATAGGGCGATAGTTTGAAGAATTAAAACGGTCACCTTCTTTAGGAACAGGCTGAATGTAGGCAAATTTCCAGCATGAAGGGAAGGTAGAAGTCGATAGACATAGTTGAAAGAGTTTGGCCAGGCAAGGTGTAAGCACAGAAGTGCAGTTTTTGAGAACATTAGAAGGGACCCTATCAGGTCCATAAGCCTTCCGAGGGTTTAGGCCAAAGAGGGGATGGAAAAACATCATTACGAAGAACTTTAATATTGTAGTCATGAAATAGTCAGATGGAGGAAGACAGGAAGGGACAAGGCCAGAATTATCCAAAGTGGAGTTGTTAGCAAAGACTTGAGTCAGCTTTAGAGACAGATCAGATGGCAGTTGTGCCATCAGGATGAAATAAAGGAGGGAAAGATAAAGAAGTAAAGTTATTGGAAATGTTTTTAGCAAGATGCCAGCAGTCGTAACGGGAGTTGGAGTTTGAAAGAATTTGACATTTTCTATTTATGAAGGCAAGTTAAAGAACAGACTTGGCACGATTCCGGGCAGAAATATGAAGTGCCTGAGATTTACGTGATGGAATGCTCAAGTATCTTTAGTGGGCACCTTCTCTATTATGTGTAGCACAAGAACAGGCTGGGTTAAACCAAGGTTTAGAAGCTTTAGGTTGAGAAAAAGAGTGAGGAATGTACGCCTCCATGCCAGACACGGAAATCATTCCAGGGAAAATCAGCATAATACCTCCTCAGGTCCCCCCTACCAACTGGCAGAGGCAAAACGTTAGAGGCACCTCTACTTTGAGGGATCTTATGGAGAGATTGGTGCAATAGGACAAGATGTAGATATGAGTTTGAGATCGGAGGAGCGTAACTGAGAAGATAGCGTTAACAGCATAAGCAGAAGGATTAGAGGTAAGCTAAAGGTCAAGAGTGTTGGGCGTATCTCCAAGACGGCTAGGAATACGAGTAGGGTGTTGTACCAGTTGTTCTGGGTCATGGAGGATAACAAAGTTGAAGGCTAGTTCACCAGGATGGTCAGTGAAGGAAGAGGAAAGCCAAAGCTTGTGGTGTACATTGAAATCTCCAAGGATGGGGATCTCCGTGAAAGGACGGAGGGATAGAATGTGTTCCATTTTTGGAAGTTAAATAGTCAAAGAATTTACTATACTCAGAGGAGTTAGGGGAGAGATAGACAGCACAGATGAATTTAGTTAGAGAGTGACTATTGAGTCTAAGGCAAAGGGTGAAATGCTTGGAAGAATCGAGAGCGTTAAAGTTAAATAGTCAAAGAATTTACTACACTCAGAAGAGTTAGGGGAGAGATAGACAGCACAGATAAATTTAGTTAGAGAGTGACTATTGAGTCTAAGCCAAAGGGTGGAATGCTCGGAAGAATCGAGAGCGTGGGCACGAGAGCAAGTTATTTAAGCCGTCGCGCACATAGACACAACATCCAGCTTTAGATCGAAAATGAGGATAGAGAAAGTAGAAGGGAACAGAAAAGGAACTACTGTCAGCTGCCTCAGACAGCTGTGTTTCGGTGAGGAAAAGAAGATGAGGTTTAGTAGAGGACAGGTGGTGTTCTACAGATTGAAAATTAGATCGAAGACCGCGAATGTTCCAGAAGTTAATGAAGAAAATGTTGAGGGAGGTGTCAAGACATTTTGGGTCTCTACTGGGAGAGCAGTCCGACCTGGGGATATATCTGGTCCCTTCCCCAGAAGCGACTCCGAGGCTCGATTAGGAGTCGCCATTGTTTTAATCTGAGTGAAGAATAGATGTGTAGTAAATGAATGTAGTTTTGTGTGAAGGAGGAGAGCTGCTAGTAAGTGCTGGATATTTATGAGAAAATACTTGAACAAATGAGGGATTGAGTAAATAAGTAAAAATAACTGAGGAGTAACACAACTTGCATGAAAATGATGAACCGAATATGAGTGAGTCTTTGTTTTTAGTAAATATAAGTGTGTAAGTAGCTGAGTGAAGCAGTGAAATGTTTGGTGAATGAATGCCTTAATGGAATGTATGAATGAAGAAATTTTAGTTTGTACTTCTAGAACTGAATGTAAATGATCGAAGAGACTTGAGTAAACTGGTGCATGAATGAGCAAATCGGTGAGTAATTGAATGAATGACTGTGTGAATGCATAAAACTAAATATGAATAACCATGAATCCGTGAGTAAATGACCAAGTGAGTAAGTAAATAAGTAATGAAAATTTTAAGACAATATATTATGCAGCACCAGGAAGACTGTGTATAAGTGAATTACTAAGTACGGGAGTAAATGGATGACAGTACCAAAGGCGTGACACTGTGACCGCCCCCTCCCCCGAACACTCAATTAGGCGGGTGAGTGGTGGCTTCACTCACCTATTCGGAAAGTGGTGGAGGGGTTAGCGCCTTTAGTAATTACTGTCAACTTAGGTACTAACTGATTAGCGAGTCTACTTAACATTGCAGACATAATGGTTCTCTCTCTCTCTCTCTCTCTCTCTCTCTCTCTCTCTCTCTCTCTCTCTCTCTCTCTTTTAGTAGCTTAATTTTTATTTTCAGCCAAAGCATGTGGTAAAAGTTAGTTAACGTCATGGTGGTAATAGCAGCAGTAGTAGTAGTAGTAGTAGTAGTAGTAGTAGTAGTAGTAGTAGTAGTAGTACCAATAGTAGTAGTAGTAATAGCAATAGTAGTAGTAGTAATAGCAATAGTAGTAACAGCAATAATAATAGTAGTAGTAGTAGTAGTAGTAGTAGTAGTAGTAGTAGAAGTAATAGCTGCAATAATAACATCTGTAATATCACTATAGAGAAATTTTAGTAACCGTAGTAATAATTATCACAAAACAATAGTATCAGTATCATTAATTTTCATAACAACAATGATACAATAATGATCAGCACAGCCGCAGTAATAACGCTAATACTAACAGCGGTGGGCGGGTGCGTGGCGTCAGCGGGGGCAGGTAGGACAGTAATTAGGCCATATGTTAGCCCGCGCCGATATTGCCTTCAGAGAGAGAGAGAGAGAGAGAGAGAGAGAGAGAGAGAGAGAGAGAGAGAGAACGCTAATGAATGATTTTCGAGACCGAGAGCTGCAGTGAAGTTGAAGGATTGTTAAAACTTCTATATCTCTTAAGGTGGTTTTGCACGTGTCAACTTGTGGCTGAAAATCCTAGCCGCTAGAATTATCGGCTAGATTTTGGTGCCTAACGGGTGGAAAAACTAGCTGCAAAACAAGATCGACACGTTGGTATTGTCCAGCCGCTAGCGTCTTTGTTTACCTTGTGACGTCATGGAAAAAGGTTTGAACATATGGTCTCCAGAGGCAGAGAAGATGGTGGAGATAGTGCGGGGCAAGTAGCATGTCTGGGACCCGAAAATGATATGTGCAGCAAAAAAAGCCTACGTACAGCTTTATTCCTATGAGATCGCTGCCACTTTCCGATGACTGTGTCCCTCTCTGTGGCCACTCTCCGATGACTTTCCCACTCTTTAGGATGTTGTTGTAGGTGAGGATTGAACACTTGTGATGATTTAATTTGATCGGAATTGTGCATAGTCTTTTTGTTAAGACGAACACTATTCTTATAAGAACTGTAAGCCAAGCAGACGATACTTCCCAGCCGCTACATGTATAAACTGATTCTTTTAGCAGCTAGTATATCCAGCCGCAAATTGACACGCGAGAACCTGTCTTAATTTGCTATCGGGACTCAGTTTTTTTTTTTTTTTTTTGTAAAATTTTCGATCTTGCTTATAGACACTTAAAAATGTGTCCTAGTTTGATTTAGATACTAATTTGCTTCAGTACGCCTCACTTCCTTTAATCGACTTTTAAAATATAAATCTTTCCTTTAGACAGTATAATACTTAGTTTCATTTATGGGTTTATAAGTTAGTTTTCTTATTAGTACATTATTAGTACATTGTTACCGGTAACTTTAACACACTAGTTTGTTAAAAGTGCTTCCCAGTTTCCTCTAATTACTCAGTATGCTCTGCTTTAATCGTATTCTTAAAATTCTCCTCTTTCTTATAGGCGCAATTTGCCAGTTACCACTACATCCTTTCTTGTCCCTCTAATTCACTGTTAAACGTTCCAATGCTGAGATTATCAAATTTATATTTTTATTTCTTATTCATAGCGGCGTAGGAATAGAATTTACAACAACGCATACAGAAAAAAGAGCCAGGATGATTCTGTATCTTCTTTGATAATGAACTGTTTAACCTCTTCAGTACCATGACGCGTTTCCATATCTGTTTATTATTTGGTGATTTTGCACAGCTTCAGAAATTTATGTGTGGGATTAAAATAGTGAAGACTCTGGCCATTAATCTTCTGACCTCCATAGACCCTTCCTAATGTCAATAAAATGATCTAATGGTACACAAATTTCAAGGAAAAATGCGTCCCAGTACTGAAAGGGTTAAGAGAGAGATACCCAGTGTTTCTTAAAGTTGAAAGCGACTATGAAAAACGAAGGAAATTTTTAACGATGACCAGTTTAGACTCTGTCCCTCCATTTCTTCAAAGACTAGTTCATATGTTACCAGTATTCGCAGTTCCTCCAGCAGACTTAAATTTTCTTCTTTCTCCGTTCCCCCGGCTCATTAGTTATGGCAGTACCACCGAGTTTCTCTAATGAACTGTTAAACTTTCCCGATTTTCCTCAATCACTAGTTTATCAGCCACCAATATTCCACACTCTCTTTATTTTAGACACTAGTTTATGTTACCAACTTAACGGTTGCCATTAATTCTCCATTTTCTTTCTTTAAGTTTCCATTTACTGTTTAAATTTCCTCCTTATTCCTTCGGGCATCATTTTTCCAGTAATTTCTTTCCTAGTACTTCCAATAGTTTAATTCAGCAGTTTCCTATACTTTAAACCACCTCTGCTACTCCATCTTCACTCCAGTGTCCTTATCCATAAAGAAAAAATATAGGATTACCAGTTTTACCAGTCACCAGCACTCACCAGTCCCAAAATGCACCAGTTTCCTCTACCTCCAATCACCTCTTATCTCTAAGGCTGTCCCCCGTTCGCTCTTATCTCTCAGTCTCCAAAGAAAACGGAATGACGAGGAGGAGGAGGACGCGCGCTAACTCACTCGTGCCTTCACTCATGGTAAACGTAAGAGACCCGGTTCAGCCCGACCCCCCTACGGATTCAGTCAAAGAGGATGGGTTATTGGCTGGTCCGTGAGGTTTATAGTGATGGAGGGTAAGAGTGTAATATTGGATTAGTCTCCCCTCTCGCTCTCCCTCTCTCTCTCTCTCTCTCTCTCTCTCTCTCTCTCTCTCTCTCTCTCTCTCTCTCCCTTCCTTCGCTTGCTTTTGCGCCAAGAGAAAATGGGATATTGAATCACTGCCGCGTATTTACTGTGGGAATATGAAAGTTGGGATGAATTTATGCTGCCGACTGTAAAGTATGAGAGAGAGAGAGAGAGAGAGAGAGAGAGAGAGAGAGAGAGAGAGAGAGAGAGAGAGAGAGGTGGGCATTGTTACAGGAAATTTTCTTCAGTGCGTCTCAAAGATGAAAATAAAACAAAGAAGGAAAGGAATGGTGTGACGAGACGGACAGAAAGAAAAGCATGATCAACGAGTAATTGTAAGAAAGGAAAGCAATTTGGGATTAAAAAATGGAGAATTATTGCTGGAAACTTTCGCCTTCGCTTGTAAGAAAGATTAAGAGGTTGAAGAGGAAATTATAGTGAGAGAAAGAGACGAATGAAGAATAGGATGATAATGAGACTTAAAGATAAATGACTCTGATTGAAAAAGAAAATGAGAATACTTAGGAAAATTTCCTTCGTTTGTCCGTAGAAAAGAAGAAAAGAGGAAGAATGGCGGATAGGTAAAATGTAGATGATGATGATGATGATGAAGAAAATTATTGCAGTGAAAGAATAACAAGTCTGAAATTAATGATAAATAAGTAAATATGGGTCTCAAGAAGGTTTGAAAATAATAAACATAAAAAAGCAATTAGAGAGAGAGAGAGAGAGAGAGAGAGAGAGAGAGAGAGAGAGAGAGAGAGAGAGATTAATGTAGCGTGAAATATTTATTAAGCAAGAAAAAAGAAAGGAAAATACGTTTACTCCAGAAGAAACTAATGAAACAAAAAAAAATGAGAAGAAAAAAAAAGATTCAGTAACCCTTAGAAAATAAATATAACAGATGAGAGGAGAGAGAAATGCACTAATTAATCTTTGACTCAGGAAATGTTAAAGAAAAAAATACGTAGAAATTGAGCGATTAATTGATGACATGTTCAATAAAATACTGAAAGAAGAGAGAGAGAGAGAGAGAGAGAGAGAGAGAGAGAGAGAGAGAGAGAGAGAGAGAGAGAGAGAGAGAGAGAGAGAGAGAGAGAGGTGCTTTGTCTTATGAATTACGGCAAAAAAAAAAAAAAATTCTCAACACCTAAAATATATTAAAGAACAAAAAAAAAAAAAAGACAAAATATTAATCCAAAGTTTGAGGGAAAAAAAAGAAAATAAAAGATAATAATAAAAGATAACAATATAACAATGCTTTACCCTTATTTATTATACATAAACATAATAAAATAAAAAAAAAAAAAAAAAAGTAGAAACAAATATTACACGAAAATATAACATAACGACAGAATACTAAACGCTTATCCAAGAAACAAGAACAAAATAAAAAGAAAAGAAAGGAGAAAAGAAAACGAAATACTGGATGAAAGACGACAAATTAACATGAGAAAAAAGAATATATATTAAAAAGTATAAGACAAGCAGAATACCAAATCCACAGCCAAGAAATATCAAATAAAAGTGAAATAAAAAACATAACGTAGGTAAACATGAATCAGGAAAAGGAGGAGTAGGAGGAGAAGGAGGAGGAAGAAGAGATGGAGAAAGACGAGGAAGAGAAGAAAAATGAAAAGGAGGAATGTAGGCAAACGTGAAAAGGAGGAGGAAGACGATGAGTGAGAAGAGGAGGAGGAGAAAGCAGAAGAAGAAGAAGAAGAAGAGTAGGAGAGGAGGAGAAGGAGGAGAAGGAGGAGAAGAGGAGGAGGCAGAAGGAAGCACCGCGCAAACACCAAACAGCGGAAACACACACACACTCTGGAGCCGGGAAGCAAGTCCAGGCGGGCGGAAAAATGACGAGGAAAACATTGCGACTTGAAATGCAGCCATGGAATGTGAGGAGAGAGAGAGAGAGAGAGAGAGAGAGAGAGAGAGAGAGAGAGAGAGAGAGAGAGCGGTAGTGGGGAGATAAGGAATATAGAAATTAGGAGATGTTGAGAAATGGTACTTACCGAGTGGAGAAGAGTAAGAGAATGCATGGTGGAAGATGGAGAGTGAGAAAGAAGGAAAAGAAGATGACGAAAGGGAAAATGAGGAAGCTAGTGAGGAAGAAAGGCGATGGGTAAAGTGTTAGGGGTAATGCATTGATAAGGGAGGAAGTTTAAGTAGGAAGAAAAGGAAGTTAATAAATGGAAAAAAAAATATAGTAAGAAATAGCGAGACAAATCCGGTAAAAGAGGAGGACAACGCAGTATATGGGAAGGCTCTGACTAAAGTGGCTATGTAAGTAATAAGGAATGAGTAGTAATGCTTTTTGTCAGTAAAAAAAGACGAGTAAGATAAAGGAGTTACATTTTAGACTAATTACATTATGGGAGAAGAAACAAGAAGAGGAGGAGGAGGAGGAGGAGGAGGGGGAGAAGAGAACACTGTCAAGGAGGAAAATAAGATTAAAAAAGAGAGAGAAAAAAATAAGGGAAACAGGAGAAAGTAAGAAAGAAGATATGAAGGGCAAATGAAAAATGTAAAGAAAATAATAAAGGTAGAGAGAGGAAGCAAGGTAAGGAAGATTCCAGGCTTAGCAGGGAACTTGTGGTGAATGAAGTAGTTAAATTAAGGAAGGAGGAGGAGGAGGAGGAGGAGGAGGAGGAGGTAAGTGAGGTGGAAGATGAGCTGAGGCGGGCGAGAGGTTAAGGGAAGTGATGCATGATGGGTAAAAGTGGAGGAAGATATACGAGGAAGTAAGCAGTGATGAGAGAGAGAGAGAGAGAGAGAGAGAGAGAGAGAGAGAGAGAGAGAGAGAGAGAGAGAGAGAGAGAGAAACTATGTCTAAGAAATATTAAAGAAATACATTACGCGATGATTGATAAAAATGATAAATAGTAAAATAATGAATAATAAGGAAGTGAAGTCAGTAAAAAAAAGAGACGAATAACGTAAGAAAACGAGGAAAGAAATAGAAAAATCATAACGATAATAGTAATAATAAAAGAAATGTAAAAGAAGAAAGAGAGAGATGATAAGGGTAACGAAACACACACACACACACACACACACACACACACACACACACACACACAACTCACCGTCAGATTGAGAGGCGGATGAGGACGGGTGGGCGGGCCAAGGGTGCGGGTGACGGAGGTTGAGCCCAGTTGATTCCTGGCCGTGCAGAGGTACTCCCCATAGTCTCTCTGCGTCACTTCCCTCACCTCCAGCACTGACGCCCATTCCACCAGGCCGTCTTGCAGCTGTGAGCGAGAGAAAGAGAGAGAGAGAGAGAGAGAGAGAGAGATAAGGTGGCGAATTAACTATTTGTATTATAAGACTTATGCTCGTATTGTCAGATATTTCTCTGCCTCACATTCAGTATTTCAAAAGACTTTATTTAAGTTTACACGAGTATTTTTTAGGTGTTTATACGATGTTAGAGTCGAAATGACAAGGTTTGTACACTATTTACTGTAGAAACACTCTTGAAAACCTCGCTTATCATATTTGTGGCCTTGGAAAAGTCGTGACGTTCCTGAATACTGGCCTTACTGGTGAAGATTTGTATATACTAAAATTCACGAAGGAAAAAAGAAGACCAAGGTATTTTGAGAAGAATGTATGTAAGAGATCATCTATGACACTGACTTGCTGATTGATAGATTGGTTTAGGTGATGGAATTGTAAAGGGGAGGAGATAATTTATTGTGCAGGGGATGGAATTGTAATGAGGAGGAGCAAGAGGAGGAACAGGAGTACGTATATAATGTAGACGATGGAAGAGTAAGGAGGGAAAAAAGAATGGGGAAGGAAGAGGTGGAGAGTATATAATAGTAATGAAAATGTTAGGAAGAGAAGGAGAAAAAGTTAGTGAGCACGAGTATCCATCAAATCAGTTCTCTCTCAGACGAACACAAGAGTGGACAGTTCTGAGTAACACAGGAAATTGAAACACTACCACTAGGAATTATCAACATATAAAGTACAAAAGTGTGGAAATATAGATAACATCCGTTAATCATCACTACTGTATTACATAAATACTTCGTATCTATCTAACACAAAGGACATTAGAAAGGATGTATGACTAACTATACTATAGAAAATATATATATATATATATATATATATATATATATATATATATATATATATATATATATATATATATATATATATATATATATATATATATATATATATATATATACTGAGAGGGAAATATAAGTAATAATGAAATAGAGGTATGAAGAATGATTCATGACTCCAATAAAAAGTATCGAGTGATGAATGTTTCATATAGTATTGGAATGGATTTCAAGTAATTACATTTGCTTTGTATTTTTTTGCGTCAAAAGAAAATTTGAATTTTTATAAAAAAA
>NC_059264.1:9803177-9808177 GCF_017591435.1 Portunus trituberculatus | reverse complement strand
TTCTGGAGCTGTAGAAAGTCTCCAAATGGTAAGCAGAAAGAATATGGATGGAGTCACGGCACGGTACTCAGAGGTTAATAATGGTGCAATTTTCAGTTTGACGAAGGATATCTAAAAAATTACTTTTAGTATAGTTTCTTTTCATTTCTTGAATTATTTATTATATTTTCTATGTAGGAGATGGATCAGACAAAGGTAATAAAATTAAAACACACAAGCGAACATTGAGTTGCACTTCATTCCCAAGTAGTCAAAAAACAACCGTCAAAAGTTGGATGGAAATGATCAATGATAAGTAATAGTAAAAGTAAGTTAAGAATTCATTCCTTGGAAGGCACTAAAACGTACTTGTTTTCATTTTTTTTTTTTTTGATAGAAAAATCTTATATCACTAGGTGGAGCTTGAAAAAAATAACATATACACAGTAATAAAAGGAAATATTCTGTTAAAGGGCGGAACCATAGATTTTTTTTTTTTATGTAAGAGGGGAAAGCTGGCCAAGGACAACATAAAAAGAATAAAAAGACCTTATTTGCCAGTCTCCTTGCAGGTCCGAGAGAGTTAGCCAAAAGATATGAATAACTGTCTTGAAACCTCTCGCTTAAATTAAGTCAACTCAGAAATTTTGGACATACAGAAGCAGGCAGGGATTTCCAGAGTTTACCAGAGAAAGGAATGAGTGATTGAGAGTACTGGTAAACTCTTCAATTAGTGTGTTGTACAGAATAGGGGTGAGATAAAGAAAAAAGCCTTGTGCAGCGAGGCATCAGGAAGAGGAAGGAGGCATGCAGTTAGTAAGATCAGAAGAACAGTTAGCATGAAAGTAGTGGTAGAAAATAGCAAGAGATGCAATATTCTGGTGGTGAGAAAGAGATTGAAGACAGTCAGTCAGAGGAGATAAATCAATAAGACGAAAAGCTTTTGATTTCATCTAATAAAACAAGGGTAGATAAATAAATCCTTGTACAAAGTTAGCAGTTAGAAGGGTGAGAATCTCCGGTAGATATGCCTCAGAATGTCTAACTTCATAAAAGCTATTCTAGAAAGAGATGAGATATGAAGTTTCCAGTTTAGATTATAAGTAAAGTAAAAGACAACGAGGATATACAGTGTACAATATTTCTTCATAATACTCAGTAAGAAAGGAAGCAGACTATTCTTGTGCGCTTTGATATGACGATAAATATTTACGTCAAGAAAGGGATGCAGAAAAATAGTAATTGAGCTTCACGACATTCAGTAAAAGGAGGAAAAATCAGTCTGCGGAAAACAAGATTAAGAACACTGGACGTGTTTGTTTCCAGGTCGCTTCACGCTGGCGGGCCATCCATCCTCTTAACGAATTCCATGCCAACGAAAAAAAAGTGGGTTGCAAGCTCCTTTTTTCGTTACTTTTATTCGAAACACCTGGGTCTCTTAGGAAGGTCCATCGTGAGTTCATGTAAAGAATGGAGGTCATAACGTGATTCTGATCAAAGCGAAGGGATTAAATACTCTTGAAAAAAATATTTGTGGCCTTGGAATGTTTTGGATTAGGTTTTTATTATTATTTAAATTTGGATCTGTTTTTTACAGCGCAAGGAATTGAGGTCATTGCGTGTTTCTGGTCAACGTGTGTAAACTAAATAGTCCAAACGAAATATCTGTTTGCTAAGAATGTTTGATATATAAAATTAACTCTCAGCTTTTTTAGTTAATAGGTGTGTAATTCACTGTTTTGATCTGCTGCAGTCTCTGACGAGACAGCCAGACGTTACCCTACGGAACGAGCTCAGAGCTCATTATTTCCGATCTTGGGATAGGTGTGTGTGTGTGTGTGTGTGTGTGTGTGTGTGTGTGTGTGTGTGTGTGTGTGTGTGTGTGTGTGTGTGTGTGTGTGTGTGTGTGTGTGTGTGTGTGTGTGTGTTATGAAACTATATCTTCCATAGCAAGAAAATAAAACTCGAAGATTTTTAAAGGTAATGATGGAAGATGGATCTCTCTCTCTCTCTCTCTCTCTCTCTCTCTCTCTCTCTCTCTCTCTCTCTCTCTCTCTCTCTCTCTCTCTCTCTCTCTCTCTCTCTCTCTCTCTCTACTCACCCTTGGTCTGTGAATGATGTACTTTTCACTCATCTTCACTGCCTCTCCACTCCCTCTCACCCATTGGAAGGAGGGCGGGGGCGCGGCTCTCACGTGACACACCAGCCGCCCATTGCCGCCCACAGACGCCCACGACCCCTGCCCGCCCTCTCCGCCCTCCACCTCCGTCGCTGGCTCTGTTGGTGAGAGCGTTGGCGAGAAAGAATAGAAGTGAATTGTTAGTATTCTTTTTACTTCTATTTTTAAGGGTTATGGAATTTATTTTTATATTTTTTGACTGCCTATATGTTTTTTTGGGGGGATATTTTGTTTTATATATATTTTTTTTTCTCTCTCTCTCTCTCTCTCTCTCTCTCTCTCTCTCTCTCTCTCTCTCTCTCTCTCTCTCTCTCTCTCTCTCTCTCTCTCTCTCTCTCTCTCTCTCTCAATCCTATCAATCCTACATCCTTTTTTTCTGCTTGGCCCTACTTCTTTTAATCTTCACATTTATTTGCTGTTTATTTTACTCACGTGTCACAATGAACTTGGTGATGGCTGGCGGCGGCTGGTTCACCTTGTTGGCAGCGTGACACAGGTAGATGCCCGTGTCTCGCCAGCGCGCCTCCTCCACCACGAGATGCGCCACGCTCACACTCGAGGCCAGCGGTGTGGAGGTACTAGGGTGGAGAGAACAGAGAAAGTTAATGGACTAGCTGTTGGTGGAAAAAGACAGGCATTGATTTAGGTGTTTGCTATTTAGTTGACTTGTTGAATAGGTGAGAGTAGAATGGTCGGAAAGTTAGATTAGATTAGGGTTTGGAAATAAGAGAGACATTTTTCAAGGTATTTTTATTTAATTTAGGTTTTAAACAGAGGTAAATAGTTAGAATAGAATGGTAGAAAGGTTAGTTTAGGTTAGCTTAGGTTAGGTTAAGTTACATTGGTTTAGGGATGGAATATGAGAGGCATTTTGAAGGTATTTTTTATTTAATTTGGGATTTAAACAGAGGTAAATATTGAGAGTAGAATGTTAAGAGGGTTAATTTAGGTTAGTTAAAGATAGGTTAGGTTAGGTTAGGTTTCATTACATTAGTATAGGAATGGAATAAGAGAGAATAATTTTCAAGGTATTTCTTTGATTTAAGCTTCAAACACAGGTAAATAATGCATAGAATGGTAAGAAGGTTAGTTTAGGTTTGTTTACGTTAGGTTAGGTTAGGTTTGGTTAGGTTAGGTATGGAATAAGAGAGAGGATTTTTAAGGTGTTCCATGTTTGATTAAAGATTTGAATAGAGATAAATGATGAGATTAGAATGATAAGATGGTTAGTTTCGATTTGATTAGGTTTGATTATGATAGGTAAGGAATAAAAGAGAGGCAGTTTCTAGCTATTTCTTGTTTAATTAAAGTCTTGAATAGAGGTAAAGGATGAGAGTAGAGTGGTGGCAAGGTTTGGTTAGATTAGGCTAGATATGAGGCAAGAAACGGGCAATTTTTTACTTGTTCCATATTTGATTTAATACTTGAATAGAGAAAATTATGAAATTAGAATGATAGAAATGTGGGTAAGGTTGGGTTAGGTTATGCTATCTATGTGTTATGTGGGAAGGATATGTTAGGTAACGTAAGGTATGTCTTATGGGAGTTATGTTGAAGTGATGAGGAATAGATTTGAATGTTTGGAATATAAACGCACTGGAATACGTATAGTAAATATTAGGAATCGCATTCAATGAAGAGTCCAGCGGTGTATATGGAAGGAAATGTTGGATGGTGAAGGGAATACAGGATATCCATATTTGTATTTCCTGTTTTGTTAATGGACATTTTTTCTTTAGATATCTATTGGTGGTTTTTGCATCATGAGGCGCTTAGTGTTTGTCTTGCTAGATGTTTGGAATGCCTGATTAACCCTATCACTCATGTGTTCGTCGTTTTTTTTTATGAGGGGAAAAGAAACAGCCAAGGGCAAAAAAAAGAAAGGATTAAAAAAAGACCCACTTGAGTGCTGGCTCGCTACAAAGAGAAAAACGTCAGCCAAAATTAGGGAGCAAGTGCCTCGATACCTCCCTCTTAAAATGCCTTAGAGACATAAGAAGAGAAATAATAAGGCGGTAATGTTCGTTTTCTTTAAATTATATAGCAATTTAAGAATATTCTATAAAAAAAAAAAATCTCTCCAAAGTTATGATAAATTACCGATATTGCACACCAGTGGAATATCAATGAAAGTATATAAGGATTCAAAACGGAAGTAAGAACAATAAATACATGTTGCTAGATAACGATATAGCTTGACAGGCTGTAAGAGGCAGAGGAAGAGAAAATAATGGTACGTATCACACATAGCTTGCGAATATATGTGAATGAGGAAAAGTGGGGAAGTATACATGGCACGAACGAAGAATAAAGATACATAAGAGAAAAGCAGTAAAAGGAGGAAAAGAGGGGGAGAATACATGACCCGAACGAAAGATAAAGACACATAAGACAGGAAACTTTGAAGAATAATAAAAGCATAAGAAAGAAGCATAAACAGAAGAAAAGTGGAAAATAAGGATCATAATGAAAGCATAGAAAGGCAAAAAGAAAATGATAACTATAAAAATAGAAAATGAGCTAATGCAATGATGTTTAGAAGATGAAAAGTGGGAAAATTTGCAATATAGGAAAAGGTAAAGAGAGAGAGGATTCAAGGAAAAAAAAATATGAGGTCATGTTAGAGGTATGAGTGAGAGGAGCGAAAGAGGAAGGAGGAGAATAGGATAACAGATAGGGAAGGTAAAAAGGAGGAGATGACGAGGGAGGAAGCGAAGAGAAGAGTGTGTGAAACGAGAAGAAATATTGCAGGGGAAAGGGAGATGAAAAGGGTGATAGTAACTGAGAGAGAGAGAGAGAGAGAGAGAGAGAGAGAGAGAGAGAGAGAGAGAGAGAGAGAGAG
>NC_059264.1:9793177-9798177 GCF_017591435.1 Portunus trituberculatus | reverse complement strand
CCAGAGAAGGACCTGCTGATGAGGCCGAGGTGAAGTTTCCCCTCCGGCCCCGCCTCCAGCTCCTCCTCACGCCGGCGTCACGAATACCTGGGAAAAAGAACAAAGGGCATGAGAAAACCAAGTAGATAAAGGAATTATGTTGTAAGGAGAGGGATAGAGAGTGTGAAGGGAAAGTGAGGAGAATAAGAAAGAACTGAAGATGAAAAAAACTGGGTGGGAGAAATATACGTGATGTTAGGCAATAAAGGAATAAATTTGATGATACTGAGCTGCAAAATAATAAAGGAATAATTAGCGTTAAGAAGAAACGGTTAGTGGAATAGAGAATAAGAAGGGAAAGTGGGGAAAATAAGAAAAATATTGAAGATAAAATAAAGATTGTGGGTCAAAGAAAGGAATTCATTTAATGATACATAGCTGTAAAAAAAAAAAAAAATGATTTACGTAACAAAAGAAACGGCTAAAAACTGAGAGATAAGAAAAATATGGATCGAATAAATGAGTGCAGAAACTAAGGTAAAAAAAGAAGTCTATGAAAATTTGAAGGGATTTATAAACTGAATAAGAGTTTCTAAGAATAAGAAAATGATAAGGAAAGATAGTAAGAAGAAATAAGGAACCTGACGAGGGTAGGAGAATGAGTGAGAAAAGAGATATAGAACATTATTGATGGGAGGAAGAAAAGTATTGGCATAAAGAAGATAGAGATGAGAGTGAGAGGGATTTATGAGGTGAAGAAGAGGGTGTCGAAGAGAGAAAAAAAAAAAGAAGGGTAGTATGAATATAGAAGCGGTGGTAGAAGGATTTTAGGTGTTTTTGTTGTTGTTGATAGTGGTGTTGTTGAGGTAGTGGTGGTGGTGGTGGTGTTGGTGGTGGTGGTGATAGTGTTATAATGTTTTTTTCTTTTTTTATGATAGTGGTAGAGTTGTCGTTTATAATGGTAGTGTAGTGATGGTGGTGACGAAGTGTTGGTGGTGGTGATGGTGATGATTGTGGTAGTAGTGTAATATTATGTTGTTCTTGATAATGGTGGTGGTGTCACAATCAGTGATAAAGGTTGGTAGTGCAGGTAGTGGTAGTGATGGTGACAACGTGGTAGTGGTGGAGGTGGTGATGGTAGTGATAGTGGTAGTGAAGGTAGTGATGGTGACCAAGTGGTGGTGGTGGAGGTGGTAGTGGTGGTGGTGTAAGGATAGTGTGCGGAGTTTGCAAGTTAGGACCGTATCGGGAAAATGATGAGATGGTGACTGACACGCGAAGGTGATGATAAGACTTGGTGGTGAGGGGGTCAGGTCGGGGCGAACGAGGAGGAGGAGGAGGAGGAGGAGGAGGAGGAGGAGGAGGAGGAGGAGGAGGAGGAGGAGGAGGAGGAGGAGGAGGAGGATTGAAAGGAAGGAAGGAATGAAGATGAGATGGAATGAAGTTTGTGAGGAAGACGAAGCAAGAGAGAGAGAGAGAGAGAGAGAGAGAGAGAGAGAGAGAGTGTAGAAGAGAATGAGAAGGTGTGGACATGACGTGCCAAGGAGAATGAGGCAGAATATGAGAAGTATGAGACAAGTAAACTGATGATGAAAAAGTAAAATATTATGATGAAAATAAGAAAGTAGAGAGAGAGAGAGAGAGAGAGAGAGAGAGAGAGAGAGAGAGAGAGAGAGAGAGAGAGAGATGGAAAATGGAACGAGGAAACGGGATACGAAGAGCGAGGGATTAGAAGGAGAAAGCGAAGATTTAGAGACAGTGAAAAAAAAAGTGTTGAATATATATCTGTTCATTTATTCATTAGGAAATATTAAAAGTAAGGAGAGAGAAACGAAGAGGAAATAGAGGTGGGAGCAGAGAATTGAGTAGGGAGTAAAGAAATATTGTAAGTAAATGAACGAGAGAAATGGAATGGGACAGGAAGACAACTGGTGAAAGATTGAGTGAATGAAATGTAGAAATGAAAAAAAGAAAACGAGTGTGCTAGAAGTAAGAGGTAAGATACGAGAGTGAAGAGCATGAAATAATTGCTAAGAGGTTAATGAATTTGTGGCTTTGGTGCGGAAGAATAATTTAGTGAGGGTGAAATATATAGTAAGTGTGAGAGACTTAGATGGGAAGCTGAGAAAGTGTAGAATATGGAATGAAAAAGAACAGGTTAATAGAAAATATATGTGGGTGTGGTGGTGGGAAGGATAAATAAGGTAGTGTAGATGGAGTAAGAAAAAAAAGAAAAGAAATGAAAGAAAAGCTGTGAGTGTGAAACGTGTAGGAGTAATAATGAGGAGTGAGTGGCACGATTGGTGATTTTTTTGAGTGTAGATGGACTTTGAAAGGGAAAGAGATCATGCCATAGTATAGAATGTGAAGAAGAAGTATGAATAATAAAAGAGTATGCTGAATGTAGAGGTCATAAGAAAATAAGTAAGGAGAGAATGTTAACAAGCAGTGGGTGAGCGTGTAGAATGTGATAGTAAGAGACAAGAGAATAATCTGATTACTGGCTAGAAAGGGGAAAAAAAAATAACGGAGTGTGAAGTAAGTAAAGACGGAATAAGAGATGAGATGCGAGTGCCCAGAATAGGATAGCTGTGTCGAAAACCCCAACAGAACAGGCGTGATGTGAATTCTGTGTCAACTCATTTAAGACTCAATTCCCAGGAGATGATGGCAAGAGATGTATTCCGTCCTGTAAAGATTCAACGCCTTTACTCCTCGACATTACACTGGGTGGAAGGGAAAGTCAAAGGAAGGAAAGCCATTTTTAAGTACAGTGGTAGATAAATGGAAGATACTTATTCCTCAGGTTGCTGGTACAATCAATAATGAGGTTTCGGATTAAGTAGTTTTATGAATAAGGAGGACTGATGAAAATGAGGAGGTGACTTGTATCCCGAATGAACTAAGGAAGCAAGTGAGAATGGTAAGGGTGCGGCCACACTGCAATATGATTCTCTGGGAGGATAGAGGGTAGCGGGAGGCAATCAGTACCATTTGCACGTAGAAAGTATGAAAATTCCCTAGAAAGTCAGGATGAAAATTGCCCAGAAAGTCAGTCATTGTTTACATGCTGCTCACACACACTTGCTACAATCAGTCACTGTTAAAATTCTCAACAAAATAACTTCTAAGAAATTGTCACTGATGTCGGCAGATTTTGTTACATTCATGACTTTAAGAAGCGACAAGAAAGACGTGGTGAGTTTAATAATATGTACTATCAAGCCACCCCTGCAAGCCAATCCATCTGAGCTGGTGTTATGCAAATCCACTGGCGTCCTGCAAGCCACTGAGCTATTTTACCGATATACATGTAGGTTCAAATAGCGGAGCGGATAACGGGTTAGCGGGTAAGCGGGTAAACCTCTTATACTCGCACTAGATACACATGTTTGTTATTGTCTCTGACTTGAAGACATCCCGCTACCCTCTATCCTCTTAGTACATCGTCTGCAGTGACAGATACAGATTAGAGAGGAAAGAAAATATGAAATGTCACTCACTGTATGTGCAGGGCATTAAACCAGGAAAGAGAGATAAAAATACAAGGAAAGAGAATAAAATGTATACTACGCATCTATTGATGAATGAATCCTAGAGAGAGAGAGAGAGAGAGAGAGAGAGAGAGAGAGAGAGAGAGAGAGAGAGAGAGAGAGAAACATTACGGACTGAAAAGATAGAAACTGTTTATTCAACACCGTATACAAAAAAAAGTATTAATGAAAGTGGAATATAAAATCAAATGAAATAAGAAAAGCAAGTCTGGTTGGTTTTAAAAATAGAATGAAAACAACAACAACAAAAAAAAAAAAGGATACAGGCTCCCTCGATTTCTGTTCCACACATGCCGGAAAGAAAGCGAGGTGGCGATGGCAAAAATGCGTTTAATTCATGAGGTGAATCGGACGTTCTCTGCTGCAAGACTTTTAAGAAATTTTTGACTGAGCAAATTTCTTTTTTTTTTTTCCTGGAATCGATCAGTAGAGGAAAAGAAAAATGTTATTCTTTAAAGGAGTGTTTGTGCTGAATGTTGAATATTTTAATGTTTTTTTTTTTTGCAATGTTTTGAAATTATTTAAGACTGAACAAATCCAGCAATTGCACACACACACACACACACACACACACACACACTAGCTGAGTGGTTAGAGCGCTGGCTTCACAAGCCAGAGGACCGGGGTTCGATTCCCCGGCCGGGTGGAAATATTTTGGTGTCTCCTTTCACGTGTAGCCCCTGTTCACCTAGCAGTGAGTAGGTACGGGATGTAAATCGAGGAGTTGTGACCTTGTTGTCCCGGTGTGTGGTGTGTGCCTGGTCTCAGGCCTATCCGAAGATCGGAAATAATGAGCTCCGAGCTCGTTCCGTAGGGTAACGTCTGGCTGTCTCCTCAGAGATTGCAACAAATCAAATAGTGAAACAAACACAAACACACACACACACACACACAATCTCTCTCTCTCTCTCTCTCTCTCTCTCTCTCTCTCTCTCTCTCTCTCTCTCTCTCTCTCTCTCTCTCTCTCTCTCTCTCTCACTTGGTCTTAGGCAAAGAGAGAGGAAAAATAAATAGAAATACTCATGTTAAAAAAGATTTGTTATTGAAGTAAACTCTGAGATGTGTTATTTCCTACTTTAACATTTTGAAGTTGTTTGAGACTTAATTGATCCAGCAGTTGTATATGTTTTTTTTTTTATTTAGATTTTACCAGTAGAGGGGGAAAATAAATGTGGGTTTGCTTTCAAGATTTGCTGTTACAAATGTGTGTCTTGTGTGTTGTGTGTGTGTGTGTGTGTGTGTGTGTGTGTGTGTGTGTGTGTGTGTGTGTGTGTGTGTGTGGGTGGTACAGTGGTAACACTCGTGGCTAAGGGACGATGGATTTCCTGGCACATGGGCTCAAATCTGTCCATGTTTCTTGAAAAATCTCCAATAAAAACTTCTTGCAATACAAATGTGTGTGTGTGTGTGTGTGTGTGTGTGTGTGTGTGTGTGTGTGTGTGAGAGAGAGAGAGAGAGAGAGAGAGA
>NC_059264.1:9778177-9780677 GCF_017591435.1 Portunus trituberculatus | reverse complement strand
AAAGGAAAACACTAAAGAAACGTGGATAAAAAAAAATAAAAAGTAATGAACTGTTTGGAAGAGTGGAGATATTTATGGTTAGAATAAAGGAAAGAAAGGAGGGAAGAAAATTGATAGGAAAAGATGGAGAGAGAAAGAAAAAGAGGAAAAAAAAGGAAAGGACAAACTAAAGGGAAAGCATGGAGAATATGGAACATAATTTAAGTAAGAGGAAGAAGGAAGGAAAAAAAACGAGAGGTTGAAGTAAAGAAAAGTGAAGGAGCGATATAGTGAATTGGGTAGGAAGGGAAAATTAAAAGGAAAATAGGCAGGATCTGAAGGAAAATAGAAGGCAAAGGGAAGGAAAAGAGGGGGAGCATAAGTGGAAAGGAAGGAAGGAAAGAAGGACAGAAGGATTTTAGGACTATAGGAAAGGAAGAAGAAAAAACTAAGATAAAAGGGATAAAAGAGAATACCGGCACGTTTAAAAGCCGGAAAGTCGGAAAAAGAAGGAGGAATAAAAGGAAGGAAACAATAAAAACATGAAACACACGATGTCAAAATCAGGAAAGGGGAAAAAAAAGAAAAACTGGAAAAATAGCCAGCAGACACACACGAACGAAGTCAAATTGGAAAAGCAAAGAAGGAAGGAAGGAAGGTAGGAAGGAAGGAAAGAAGGAAGGAAGGAAGGAATGAAGGAAAGAAGGAATGAAGGAAGAGAGGAAGCAGCATCACCACCACGCATCACAACACAACACAACGCAACGCAGCACATTCACCAACTCAGGAACACACGCAGCCAAGAAGACACACAGACAGTTTTATTTCCTGAATCGAGGCGACAAACTTGGTGCAGAGGAGAAGAGAATCACAAAGAGAGAGAGAGAGAGAGAGAGAGAGAGAGAGAGAGAGAGAGAGAGAGAGAGAGAGAGAGAGAGAGAGAGACGATGTGTCGCAATGTTTTGAAGGAGGATAAAGAGAAAGAGGATAAAGAGGAAAAAGAGAAAGAGACACGAAGGAGAAAGAAGAAAAGAAGCAGAAGAGGAAAGAAGAGAAGAAGACGAAGAAAAGGTGGAAAAGAGGAAGAGAAAGTGGAGGAGGTGGAGAGGAGGAGGAAGAGGATGATGATGAGGAGGAGAAGGAGGAGGAGGAGGGGAAGAGGAAGAGGAGGCGGCGGTGGAGCGGACATCATATATCAGCGATGCCTGCGTCGCACAGATAACACAGGGAGTGGGGTTTGATCATGTTAATTGTGTTGCGTGGCGCGCCGATGCAGTTGCAAGCTTGTTCCGTCGCCGCCTCGCAATATCCTTACGTTATAGATATTACGTTATAAATATTACGAGCCTCCCGCCAGCCAGACGCGCTAGTCCTCTTGTTTATGTCTCAGTGCCGCCGCTCATAATTCCACCGGTTTTCGAAATGGTAGGGATAGAATCAAAATTACCTACTGCTGGTCTGAATTAGTGAGGGTTTAAAAGTTGTGGCGTGTTTTGTAGCTTTTCTTTTTTTGTGATGATGAAGTACTTACTGTGAGTGTCGCTGAATCAACACTATCTGCTGGTGGTGTTACCTTCTGGTTTTAAAAGCTGTGTTGTGTTTTGTAGGGACTCTTTTCATCGAGATGCTAAGTAATGGAAGTATTGTCATTACGATGTCTAAAGGGGAGAAAAACAAAATTACGTACTGGTGGTCATAGTGGACGTTTTGAAAGTGTTGCGCTGAACGGTGTAGTGTTTGCCTTTTATTGGAAGATCCGTTAAATAATGAGAGTATTGCAACTAGGAAATAAAGGAGGTAGACTCTAACTGTCTTATTGCTGGATAGGAATGAGAATTTCTAAAATCATGTTCGGAATTTCGCAGTTTTGCTTTTATGAGAATAAGTTAGATAATTAAAAAGATGCAATACAGTTAGGAAAGCAAATGAAAATAAAAATAACTTACTAACGATCAGAATTAGACGTGTGTTTTGTTTGAAGTGTTGTTTTTCGGAAGGAAAGACAAATAAATAGTGAGACATGCAGCCAGTGAAGGATGACGCAGGATGCAGTTTTCGGTAAATGTAAATAATGTGTTGATTAAAACGTGAAAAATGAGAAACATGAATTACATTATACGTTAAAAAGTATAATATTGCCATTAAATTAGAGAAATTTAGATTTTCATTTCAAAATTAGACAAAGGCAAGGCATGAATTCTGCGTCACTTCTATGTATATGTACGTGTGAGCAGTCTGGATTAGGGACACAGAGAAAGCAAACGGATGATGATATCGGTAAAACACAGAAGAAAACAATATCGTCTACAGAAAATAAAATGAATAAAACAAAATAAAACTTTTCAGAATATGATTTATTATTTTGTTATTAAGACAAACGCAAAAAAATGCAGCATATTACTGCAGTATTCAAGTCAAACCATTACGTTTTGATAATAAATCGGAGAAAAGACTAAATAGATATTACAAAAGATGAAAAAAATACAATAGATAGAATAATAGAAATATACTGTAAACATTA
>NC_059264.1:9765677-9768177 GCF_017591435.1 Portunus trituberculatus | reverse complement strand
AGAAATCCTCCTTTTGTTTGCTTAGAGAGAGAGAGAGAGAGAGAGAGAGAGAGAGAGAGAGAGAGAGAGAGAGAGTGTGTGTGTGTGTGTGTGTGTGTGTGTGTGTGTGTGTGTGTGTGTGTGTGTGTGTGTGTGTGTGTGTGCGTAATATTTGAGAGTATTTACTTTTATTTGTCAGGATTTTACTTTGAAAAGCTGGCAGTCTTTATTTATTTTTTTATTTATTTTTTTATCTCTGTTTCCTGCGATGAAAAATAGAAATGGAGTCTAGCTGGCTTTTGTTTTGAAATTCGCATCTTTTGTTTCTAAACTTAATTATGATTTTGAGCGTTTATGATAGAGAAAAATCTTAATGCAATTTAGAATATTATAAAAAGTTATATTATTTTTGTATTAATATTTCGGCACGTATTGCAACTGTGTGTTTATGTCTCGTGGTTGGTCCTTCGTAGTGTTCGGTGATAATTGTAATTAATATATTGTAGTTTAACGTAGTGTATAATTTTTGTTATTTGTAGTATTGTTGTTGTCATTATGGTTTTTAATTTTAATAATGCAATAGACCTTTATTTGTAATTGTTTATATGTATTGTGTTGTGATGATGATCTGTAATATTGTGTCCTATTTCGTATAGTTTTTAGTATCTATAGCGTCTCATTTAAAAAAATAAATAAATAAATAGATCAATAAATAAAAGAAGAGCTCAACTTTTCTTTATATATTTGTAAAATTGTGCTACATAAACTATAAAGAGAAAATCCGTTACGAAAAAATCACATTAACTGCTAAGATGAAATTATTCAAGAAAGAATTACATAGCGTGCACTATAGAAATAAACGGAATACCTGATTATTTTTTACATGGTCATAAAACTGATGTTATGCATTACATCGCTCACTACTAAAACATTTCTTTCGTATCAGCTTCACTACTAAGTATTGATTTTTCGAGTTGCAAAAGTATTACAATCAACCAACACACTTTTCAAAACTCTTCGTAAGATTGTCATTTGTTAGTCTAATCACCTAACAGTATATGTAAGATTTTCGTCTCATCAACTCCCGTCCTCTGACTGATTGCCTTCAGCCTCTTTCTCACCGCCGAAATGTTGTATCCCTTTCTATCTTTTATCGTTATTTTCATGCTAACTGCTCTATTGATCTTGCTAACTGCATGCTTCCCCTCCTCCTACGTTCTCGCTCCACAAGGTTTTCTTCTTCCTTTCATCCCTCTTAAGTCCAACCCTCTAATACAAGAGTTAAACAGTATTCTCAATCATTCATACCTTTCACTAATAAACTCTGGAACTCCTTGCCTGTTTCTGTATTTCCATCTTCCTAAGACTTAACTTATTTTAAGAGAGAGGTGTCGAGACATTTGTCTCTGAATTTTGACTAATTCTTTTGATTCTTTTGTGGAGACTACAATTCAAGTGGACCTTTTTTTTAATATTCTTTTTTTTTCTTTGCCCTTGGTATTTCTCCCTCTTCCATAAGAGAAAAGCATAAACTCCAAAGCATTTTTATCGCATCAACGTTTCTTAGTAATGAATCATAGGGCTTGCAGAGATACACTCATATACCGACATACTAAATAAACCTCTTTGAAAGCCTTTTTAGTTGTCTGTCACTTGATAGGATATATATGTGTTGTGGTGTAAATTATTTAGCTCTTGTTGATGGCTTATTTGTATAAATAAATGGCCTAATACCCAAGACAGGGTGATGGCCATTAATAAAAAATAATAATAATAATAAAACAGGGAGACAGTTGACTCCAGCCTTTGACTTGTAAGGTGTCGGGTTTCTTGCTAAGTAAAGCCTGACATCTGCTTATCCTAACACCACCACATGTATTATCACAAACATTTCCAATCACATCGTTTCTTAGTTCTCACTCTTGTGGCGAAGGAATATAGTATTAGACTCGCACACCAATACCCTTTATAAATCTATTTGTAAGCTTAACCTGTTATCGTTCACTCAATGGAATATGTTTGTATTCAATCTGCTGTGTATTATGCTCTTATGTCTCTTACTTGTTGTAACCTTGATATTACTACACCGAAACATTGAACTACGCTGCTGGATGTTTGCTGGAAATTATTGTCAGTATGTGATGCTAAATTTTCTTGAACCATTCAGTCATGCAATTCTGGAAAACATTCGTATTTTTTTTTTTTATGTAAGAGGAGAGAACTGGCCAAGGGCAACGAAAGGATTAAAAAAAAGTCTCACTCAGTCGCCAGCTCCCTAAACATCCGATAGAGCTATTAGCCAAAGGACAGGGACAGATGTCTCAGAAATAACGAAAAAAAAATATTGAGTTTTCAGTTTCTTTTTTTTTCTGTATACATATTTTGTATTCTTTACACATATTTAGGCGAGAGAGAGAGAGAGAGAGAGAGAGAGAGAGAGAGAGAGAGAGAGAGAGAGAGAGAGAGAGCAAGAGCAATGTGCAGACACCGTGATACTCACACACACACACACACACACACA
>NC_059264.1:9755677-9763177 GCF_017591435.1 Portunus trituberculatus | reverse complement strand
TGGGTAAAGAGACGGAATAACATAGAAGAGAAGGGAGAGGAAGAGGAGGAGGATGACAAGGAGGTTCTAACAGGAAAAATTATCAGGCTAGAAAACAAAGGAAGTGGAAGAGAAGAGAAGCACTGTATAATGATAAACGAGAGAAGAAAAGAAAGAAGAGAGAAAAAGAAAGCAAAAGGAGGGTTAGGATGAGAAAAGAAAGGATCGAGCACTATAAAAAGAAAATTGAAAAAGATCAAGAGGAAGACAATGAAAACACCGAATAAGAGAGAAAAAAAGTACAGAAAACTTAAATAAATAACATAACACAAATTGAGAAATAATAGGGAAAGGAGAATGAAGAAGAGAAAATGAATATGTACCACAACAAGAAACAAAACGGGAAAGAGAACCAGAAAAAAAATTAAAAAGAAAGCAAAGAATACTGAGACCACTGACCTTGTAACCATCCCGCCATGTGCCCCGGGTGAGACAGAGGGCGCCGTCAGGGGATGCAAGGGCACGCCATCAAAAGTCCAGGTGAGGTTGGATCGCGGCAAGCTAGGCGAGGACTGGCAGGTGAGTGTGACCTCGTGATCCTCCCGCACCGAGGCTGGGTTCATCGACACCTCCACGTCCCACGGCGCGACTGTGGGAGAGGACAGGATTGTAGAGACTCTGGGAGGAGGAGGAAGGGTTGAAGTGGCTAGGAAGGAACTCTAAGTGAAATTAACGGAGGAAAGGTTTTAGTGAAGGAGGCAGGATTGTAGAGGCTCTAGGAGGAGGAGGAAGGGTTGTAGTGGCTAGGAAGGGACTCTAAGTGCAAAATTGACGAGGAGGAATCGTTGTAGTGGTAGCGGAAGCTTTGTTGAGACCCTGAGAAGAGGACAGGTTCTCTCCAACTAATACGATACAACACCAATTCACAACTAATTCAATTCACTGTGATTAAGCTGTGATGCGTGACAGTGCTATTCTCATAGATGTCACTTTAGCCTGGTGCACGCTGCCTAAATGAACACCAATATTCCTGCCCGAATTCCCACGACATCCCTGCACTGCTGCAAGACAAACTGGATGAAAGTCAGTGCTCGTATTCTGAAGGTATTTGCTCTCTCACCATTACTGTTTTTCAAAAGCTCCAATTGAAGGTATTCGTGCTTTGAAGAGATTGGCAAAATTTCTGATCTATTAAAAGGATATTATCATGAAAACCCGGCTAGTTGTCTATGTGGCCTTGTAAAATTGTCGAAGAGAGATGGGAAGACGTTTCTGAATACTGACGTCAGTGCTGTGGGAGGAGGAATAATGTATGTACTGCTAAAAATAGTTGTGTGTGTGTGTGTGTGTGTGTGTGTGTGTGTGTGTGTGTGTGTGTGTGTGTGTGTGTGTGTGTGTGTGTGTGTGTGTGTGTGTGTGTGTGTGTGTGTGTGTGTGTATCCTAGCGGTTCTCTGAAGGGGTCGGCCACTGATCACCTTGTCACCACCAGATGGCATTTCCACTCGCTGTGTCTTTATGCTCTCTCTCTCTCTCTCTCTCTCTCTCTCTCTCTCTCTCTCTCTCTCTCTCTCTCTCTCTCTCTCTCTCTCTCTCTCTCTCTCTCTCTCTCTCACACACACACACACACACACACACACACACACCAGTCTTGTTATAATGTTTACCACATAATTACGCCCAAACTGCTGATAATTACCGCCTCTTTAAACGCCGCGGCCATTGCAGTAATACTTTTGTTGGCGGCAGAACAGCTCCCGGCCACGCCACCGCCCAATGCTGTCTAGTTACCAATTGGAAGCCCTCGTGTTCAGAGTAACTTGTGGCGGGTCTCTTAAGGACGGTATTGGGAGGCGGGGCAGTGTTAATTAGCTTTATTATTTTGAAGAGGTATTGTGAAAGGCTGGGCAATGTGGAGTGTTTAGGACTGAGCTGGTGCTTCTTTTTTTGTGTTGTCTCCTGGTGAAGGTCGTTGTTTTTCCTTGTTTAATTGGTGGTTCTCTTAAGGAAGGTATTGGGAAAGACGGGCCAGTGTTTAATTTCTGTTGTTCTCAAGCTTTTGTTGAAAACTTAGTTGTTTTTATTTTCTTTCAAGGAATTTTTTTTGGGGAAAGTAATTTTTCAGTTTTTAATGGTGGTTCTCTTCAGCAAGGCAGCAGGAAAGGTGAAGCAGTGTTTAATTGAGGTTTCTCGAAAATTACTGATGGAACTTGGCAGTCTATTAAACTCGTTCAGTACTGGGACGCATTTTTATCTTGAGTTTTGGTTTTGACTCAACGATTTTGTTTATATTAGAAAGGGTCTAAGGAGGTCACAAAATTAATGGCCAGAGTCTTCAGTCATCTAATCCTCACATAAATATTTGAAGCTGTGAAAAATCACAAAATAGGAACCAGAATGAATAGGAAAACGTGTTATGGTACTGAAGGGGTTTATGATAGGGAAATTATGAAGACACTGACAATATTGAAATGATGGTTAAATAATTGTCGAGTGAAATGTGAAGTGATTTATGGATACAGATTATGAAACACTATTTTTATGCTCACCGCCACTACCATCCTTAATTTCTGAGCCTATCTCACATGTAATAAATTTGATATTTAAGATTTTTTTTTTCAAGATAAGTTGAAAGTAGCAAAAATAATTCCAGTATTTAAAAATCAGGATGTTACTGACATGAAAATTACAGGCCAATATCGTTGTTACCAGCAGTTACTAAGATTATAGAAAAAATCATCATCTAATTTCAGAATGTCAGCGTGGTTTTCGGAAAAATAAATCTACAGAATCGGCCTTGCTATAAGTTTACATAATTTGTATATAAATGTTTAGAAGACAAATTATTTACTGTAGGTCTTTTTCTTGATCTATTGAAATTTTTTATTCCCTTTCACATGAAGTACTTTTAAATAAATTAAATAATTTAGGAATTAAAGGAACACCACTTGACTTATTCAAAAATTATTAAAGTGACAGAAAACAATTTGTATTTTGTAATAATAACACTTCTTCCATGAAATTAATAAGTAAAGGTGTGCCACAAGGTTCCATGCTTGGTCCATACTATTCTTAACGTACATTAACGATATTCAAAATTTTAGTTTTAAATTCAAATTTGTTCTCTATGCTGATGATACAAATGTTCTCTTATATGACAAAAATGTACCTTCTTTACATGAAAATTTAATTATTGAATTTAACAAAGTTTTACATTGGTTAAAATGCAATAAATTACTATTAAATATAAGTAAAACTAAATTGATGTCTTTTCTTCAAAGCCATTATGTTAGAAAATATTTTACCACCATTTCAGTTAAATGATCACATAATCACACAGATTGAGCAAGCAAAATTTCTAAGAGTACAAATTGACTCTAATCTTCATTGAAGATTTCATATAGACTATGTATGTTCAAAATTGTCAAAAACTTGAGGCATTTTATACTAAACACGTAATCAGCTATCTACAGAAATGGTAATTGGTATTTATTATACTCTGTTATCCCTTGCTTACCTGTTGTTTGCCTATGCGGGGCTATACATGGCCATCATATTTAGGTAGTATTTTTTTTCCAAAAGAAAATTCTTAAGTGAATTTTGTATAAAAGGAGGTATGACTCTGTATTAGGTGACTTTTCTAGGATGAATTTATTGCAGTTTCCCTGTTTTAAAGTATTTTGCTACAGTGTTTATTTACAAAAATAGCATTTTTAATTTTGTAGAACATAGCTATAATACTAGAAGAAATAACCTCAAACAATGTTTTCCAGAATATCGCACAACCCTTGTGAAAAGCAGTATATTGTGTTATGTCCCTTCAATCTGGAAAGATTTACCTAGTGAAATTAAATTGAAGTCTTTTTCAAACAATGCAGTCAAAAACATTTTCAATATATGCAAGCTCAAGTAAACTGCTGAGACGTAATATTGTTGATCTCTAATTTTATTTAATTCAAGTGATATTGATATTACTGGTGCAACTTGTTGAGGTTGTGTTATTGTTACTTGCGGTGGTTCTGATCATTATGTTCATAATTATAGTTATTGTCATTGTTATTATTGATATTATTATCATCACTGTTTAACTGACTGTGATAAACAATTATTATATTTCATCTTCTCTTTAGTTGTTTGGTACTGTTCTCCCGTTTATCATATTCACTGATAATTCATCAGTATTACTCTTTCTTAACATTATCATCAGTTTCATATAATTTAATGTTGTTCTGTTATCATTTATTTGCAATTATTAATTATACAATCATTCTTTAATGTTATTTATATTATATATGCTACGATTTGCCATGCTACTATACTGTTTTCGTTGACAGTGTGTTACCAGGACTGAGATCATAAATTTTAATCTTTTCTTACTGCTCTTCTGCCGGAGAGCCTTACCTCGGCAGATTGTGCCATTCACGTAAATTTTATTTAGTTTATATGAGCATCGTTTTTTTTTTTTTTTTTTTTTTTTTTTTTTTTGAGGCAGTAAATTATTTGAACTTGAACTTCAACCATCACCACCAGGCCAAGAAGCGGCAGGTGAAGTGGTTGGGTGGGTGGCTCTCTGTATGTCTGAGTGTCTAGCACCACGTAAATCAAGTGGAAGTAATGAGGGAAAGCAGGAAGGTTACGTCGCTAGCAGTGGGAGGCGGGATTGGCGACTTACTTATTGGTGAAAGAGAGAGAGAGAGAGAGAGAGAGAGAGAGAGAGTCTGCATGGTTGTTTAAAAAAAAATAGTATTAGTAGAGAAAATAATATAAAAACGAACACACACACACACACACACACACACACACACTGAGTAGTGTAGTGGTTAGCACACTCGACTCACAATCGAGAGGGCCGGGTTCGAGCTCCAAGCGCGGAGAGGCAAATGAGCAAACCTCTTAATGTGTAGCCCCTGTTCACCTAGCAGCAAGTAGGTACGGGATGTAACTCGAGGGGTTGTGGCCTCGCTTTCCCGGTGTGTGGAGTGTGTTGTGGTCTCAGTCCTACCCGAAGATAGGTCATGAGCTCTGAGTTTGCTCCGTAATGGGGAAGGCTGACTGAGTGACAAGCAGATAAC
This sequence comes from Portunus trituberculatus, assembly GCF_017591435.1. Lineage (NCBI taxonomy): Eukaryota > Metazoa > Arthropoda > Malacostraca > Decapoda > Portunidae > Portunus > Portunus trituberculatus. The sequence continues at coordinate 9,758,128 of NC_059264.1, read as the reverse complement.
CTTTGTGAATTACACACACACACACACACACACACACACACACACACACACACACACACACACACACACACACACACACACACACACACACACACACACACACACACACTCACACAAGAAGAGAGAGAGAGAGAGAGAGAGAGAGAGAGAGAGAGAGAGAGAGAGAGAGAGAGAGAGAGAGAGAGAGAGAGAGAGAGAGAGAGAGAGAGAGAGAGAGAGAGAGAGAGAGAGAGAGAGAGAAATAGCAAGAAAAAGTAACAATGAACAAGAAGGCCACAACAGTAACATGAAATATATCCCAGGAAAAATACCCATGAAAATCAATGAGTATTATGTTCCTTTTTCCTTCCTTACATGCTATACAAACCACACAAATGTATCGCTCATTTTTTCACCCTTTCTTCCCTCATCCCCTCATCATCTCCATCCCTCCTGTAATCTCCCCCAGCCTCCCTTTTCCCTCCATATCTCCTTTCCAGCGTTTCCGTCTTCATCATCATTCTCTCTGTATTCTCTCCCCTTCTTTATCTCACTCCTTGTATCGTCCATCAATATTCTTTCTCCTCTCCTTCCTTTTCTTTCTTCCATTTTATCATTTTTCCGTTTATCTTCATCATCTCCTTCCTTCTCCCTTCCTTTTCTCTTTATCTCCTTGCCCGTCTCATTTTTTTTCAGTATATTTTTCCTTCTTTTTATTTTAGCTATCTATTTTTTTGTCTGTTTTTATGTTATCATCATTTTCTTCCTCTTTATTTTGCTTATCTTTCCTTCCCTTTGTATTCTCTTTCCCTATTTTCGTTATCTTTTTCTCGTATTTTTTATATATTTTTTTCTTTTACCGCTTCTTGTATTTAATTTTCTATCCTTTTACTATTTTTTTCTGTTCTTTGACGTCTTTCTCGTACTTTATCTTTCTCGTTATCCTTTATTTCCATCTATTTTTTTATTTATTATTTTTTTTATCATCTTGTACCCTTTCACTCTTCTCTATTATATTTCTTCGCTTAACAAATAAATTCTTTCATATTTCCTTTTCAATCCTCGTTTTCCGTAATATTCCTGTTCTTTTTATTTTTTTCATTACTTCAACGCCATCTGTTTCTTCCTTCCCTTTCTCATTTCATCCTTTTCTATTTCGTATTTTTTATTTTATTTTTTTTTCTATCATAATTTTCACTATTGTCATGATTCTTTACTTTTCAAGACGCATATTCCAGCTTTCTTTTATATTTTTTTCTATTGTTCTGTTTTCTTTTCATATTTTTATTCAACATTTTTCTTTATTTTTGTCCTTCCCTATATATTATTCTATTTGGTCTTCCTATGCATGTCATTCATATCAGGGTTCTTCAAGGTAAGGCTCGGGACGCAAACTGACCCCGCCTCTTGTTCAGTAGGACGCCAGATCACAAACAAATGTGTGTGTGTGTGTGTGTGTGTGTGTGTGTGTGTGTGTGTGTGTGTGTGTGTGTGTGTGTGTGTGTGTGTGTGTGTGTTTATGCATGTGAATCACTTTCCATATCAGATGCATAAATATACATTAGAATAGACGTGCTGGGTCTTCAAGAAAGGTCTTGATAAAAAATAAACAAAGTTTTAAGAAAATAAATATAAAAACAGCTTTGTGGTCATGCATGTTTTCTTCAGCCATTCAAAACGTAATAGTTAATGTAAAACATATGTGAACAAAAGCTTCCTTCGTGAATATTATAAATATCATAAGTATTATAAACATTTAATATAGAAATAATGCAATTTTTCAACCATGGTTCTAGAAATGAAACATAATTCAATTTTTTTTAGTAACTGGGAGAGGAAATGCAGTTCGAATATGTAGCGATGTATTTTTTCAGATACGAAAACAAGAAGTAAATTTTCATGCTTCCCATCACGTGTCTATTTTTACGTCTCCACGATCTTTTTCCTTCCTGCATTACAACAACCCTTGCCTACTTTCATATAATTTTATACTGGTCTTCCTCTTCCAGTTCTCTTTATCCGCCAACCTTTACTTTCTCATCCTTCCCTTCATCTCTACTTGTCTACTGTTAAACATACTTCCCCGTTCCCCAACCTCTCCTCCCCGTCCACCATCCGTCACTGCTCTATTATAAGTTACCGCCACACACTGCCCGCTGGCTTCACTAACCCCAGGCCTCAGTGTGCTGTCCCGGGGAGCCTCGTTATAACTTGTTCAAGCCCACCGGCACCAGGGCAGGAAGAGAGGAAGGGAGAGGGAGGATTGGGAGGATGGTATTGAGGATGGATAGGAGTGAAGCAGAGAGGAGGAGGATGAAGGGACGAAGAGAGAGAGAGAGAGAGAGAGAGAGAGAGAGAGAGAGAGAGAGAGAGAGAGAGAGAGAGAGAGAGAGAGAGAGAGAGAGAGAGAGAATAAAGTAAAACACTCATCGCATTAATAGAAAGAAAGCGCGTGACAAAGATAAGAAAAAA
>NC_059264.1:9718177-9750677 GCF_017591435.1 Portunus trituberculatus | reverse complement strand
GAAGAGAAGGAGAAGGTGGAAGGGAATGAGGGGGAAGGAGAGGAGAAAAAAAGGGGAGGGAAAGGAAAAAGAATGAAAAAAAAACTCTGTGGTTAAGTGAAAGACAAGAAAAGTTAAGAGAAATTTAATATAGATTTAAAAGTGAAAACACGAGAGAAAGAGAGAGAGAGAGAGAGAGAGAGAGAGAGAGAGAGAGAGAGAGAGAGAGAGAGAGAGAGAGAGAGAGAGAGAGAGAGAGAGAGAGAGAGAGAGAGAGAGAGAGAGAGAGAGAGAGAGAGAGAGAGAGAGAGAGAGAGAGAGAGAGAGAGAGAGAGAGAGAGAGAGAGAGACAGAGACAGAGACAGAGAGAGAGCAAAACGTAGGCTGGCAAAAAGACAAAAGGAAATTTTTGTTTCCATGTTTGTTTGTTTATCCTTGTGTTCGTTGAATTAAGTTCCTAATGTGTGTGTGTGTGTGTGTGTGTGTGTGTGTGTGTGTGTGTGTGTGTGTGTGTGTGTGTGTGTGTGTGTGTTTATTTGGTTTGCCTCCATTAACCGCCTCATTCACGAGTCTCATTCCCTCTTAACTGGATTATGCACAACGCTGGATTACGCAATGCACACACACACACACACACACACACACACACACACACACACACACACACACACACACACACACACACACACACACACACACACACACACACACACACACACACACACACACACACGGCCCGGTAGCTCAGTGGTTAGAGCGCTGGCTTCACAAGCCAGAGGATCGGGGTTCGATTCCCCGGCCGGGTGGAGATATTTGGGTGTGTCTCCTTTCACGTGTAGCCCCTGTTCACCTAGCAGTGAGTAGGTACGGGATGTAAATCGAGGAGTTGTGACCTTGTTGTCCCGGTGTGTGGTGTGTGCGTGGTCTCAGGCTTATCCGAAGATCGGAAACAATGAGCACTGAGCTCGTTCCGTAGGGTAACGTATGGCTGTCTCGTCAGAGACTGCAGCAGATCAAACAGTGAATTACACACACACACACACACACACACATACACATCACCACTACCACCAACACCACTTCTACTATTAATACCACCACTGCTACCACCACCACCACTGCCATCACTACCACCACTGCCACTACCACTACCACTACCAACACCACCACCACCACCACCACCATGACGGTCATATTCCTGGCTGTACAAATAGCGGGCAACCTCCAATAACAGAGAGTGGCTGTCTGGCGGTTCTCCTCCTCCTCCTCCTCCTTCTCCTCATCTTCCTCCTTCTCCTTCTCTCCTCCTCCTCCTCCTCCTCCTCCTTCTCCTCTTTCTCCTCCTTCTCCTCTTCCTCCTCCTCTTCTCCCACCTCTTCCCCCTCCTCCTCCTTCTCCTTCTGTTTCTCCTCTCTAGTCTTCCTTCCATCTGTATTCCCTTCCCTCTCTCCTTCCTTGATGTCTCTTGTCCTTCCCTTATTATCCTTTCTCCTTGTCTTTCCTTTTCTCCCTCTTCTTCCATATCTCTAATTCCATTCTTTTGTTATCTTTTAATCCTCCTTTATTTTTTTTTTTCATTTGCGTCCTTCAACTGCTCTTTCTCATTTTTCTTTGCTCTTCCTTTCTTTCCTTCCTTCCTTCGTAATTCTCTTATTTCATCTGCTCTTCTGATTCATCTGTCTCTCTTTCCCTCATCATCCCTATCTTCCTTTCCTCTCTCCATCCTCTATGGTTTATTTCGTCTTTTTATCTGATTCTCTCTCTCTCTCTCTCTCTCTCTCTCTCTCTCTCTCTCTCTCTCTCTCTCTCTCTCTCTCTCTCTCTCTCTCTCTCTCTCTCTCTCTCTTCCTTCATTCTGCATCTCCCCTTTGTCTCCCCTTCTCTGTCCCTATCGCTGCGGTGCCCTCCCCTCCTCACTCTCTCTCTCTCTCTCTCTCTCTCTCTCTCTCTCTCTCTCTCTCTCTCTCTCTCTCTCTCTCTCTCTCTCTCTCTCTCTCTCTCTCTCTCTCTCTCTCTCTCTCTCTCTCTCTCTCTCTCTCCAGTCCCCTCCATCCTCCCCTCTCTGCCTCACTCCCTGGCAATGCTGGGCTAATAGAGAGGAAGATGACGAGGCCCGCCGCTTCTGCCGTGTTCTGCAGGAGTCGATTTAGAGAGCATTCGGGGACTTGGAGCCATTCTGCGCAAACCCGGACCGTTCAGGAACCTTGGGACATTTGGGAACGTTTCTAGGGTATCTGGTGACGTTTCTGCGGTGTTTTTGGGAGATTTGGAACGATTTTGGTGTTTTGGTTTTAGTATTTAGGGATTTTTTAGATTTTTCAGTGTTTTTGGGGTAGTTTCGTATGTTTTTGCTTATTTTTAGGTGTTTTTGTGAATTTGACTGGGGAATTTTGTGGGGTATTTTGTGTTATTTGAGGTATTTTTCGGTATTTCTAAACGGCTCGCTAGTATTTCTGCTCTCCCACAGTTCCTCTTTCTATTTCCCTTCCTCGTGTCTTTCCCACTAATGGCTAGCGTGGAATGGTTGCCCAAACATCAAAGTCTGTTGCGGTTCGGACTTCCTTTGTATTCATTTGTATTCATATTCCCGCATTACCACCACCTCCTCCTCCTCCTAGTCCTCCTCCTCCTCCTCCTCCTCCTCCTCCTCCTCCTCCTCCTCCTCCTCCTCCTCCTCCTATTCCTCCTCTTTTTTCCTCCTCCTTCTGTTTCTGCTTCTCTTCTCCCTAAGGACATTTTGGGGCAGGCTTAAGATGAGAATGTTTTAATACCATTTGTGTGTTTTGCCTCCTTGCTTTTTTGCTGAGGATGGTGGTGGTGGTGGTGGTGGTGGTGGTGGTGGTGGTGGCGGCGGTGGTGTTTTAAGGATATTGGGTGAGTGTTTGTGTGTGGTTGAATGTTTAGGTATGTTAGTTTGTTATTATTTGGTGAATGGTAACCTGTACTCTTTTTCCCATTTAATTTTCATGCTTTGGCTTCTCGGGTATTTTGTTGACAGTTGTGGTGGTGGTGGTGGTGGTGGTGGTGGTGGCTTGAAAGGTTGTTAGGCAGGTGTTTCGTTTTGGTCTTATAAATTATCTTTGGGTCTATGAGAAGATTTTATTTTCATTTTTTTTTATATGTTTTGACTAATTGACCTGGTTTTGTTGTTGTTCTTGTTATTCTTTTGTTGTTGTTGTTGTTGTTGTTGTTGTTGTTGTTGTTGTTGCTGTTGTGGTGGTGGATGTGAATTAATGGTGGTGTGTTTGGCGATGTTGGATCATCATTGAGTTTCTAGAAGTGCGTGTGTTTTCGTTATAGATATTCATTTACATTTTATTCTTGTTCCTGTTCAGTTCTATTTATCTATTTCTTTTGCTATCATTATTATGTGTACATTGATTGAGTGTCTGGTTGGGTATATGGGGACTTTCAGTTATGTCTTTTATTGGATTTATGGAAACACGTGTGGATACTTAACCACTTCAGTATTGGAACTCATTTTTATCATGAATTTTTGGTATGATTAGATGATTTGATTTACATTAGAAAGGGTCTATGGAGATCAGAAGATTTATGGCCAACGTCTTCGTTATGTTATTCCCCACTTAAGTTTCTGAAGCTGTATAGAATTACCAAATAATAACCAGAATACATATGAAAACACGTCATGGTATTGAAGGGATTAAGGTGTCTTGATATCACTCGTGTGTTTAGTGAGTGGTGTGCTGCAGTGGTGTTTTGTGGCGGGTTACCAGAGTGTTACTGAGACTGGGTGGATATGTGGGGACTACTTCCTGCGAGCACTACGATTCATGTAATGTTAAATTTACGTTTTTTTTGTGGAGGCATAGAAGCATTGAAATACAATTAAATTGTTTTACATTGGAGGCATAGAAACACTGAAATACAATCTGATTAAAGTGTTTTGCAGACATAACTGATAAGAACAAACGTCACGTACAAAGGATCCTTTGGGTTATTAATTAGGACAAAAACAATAGTAGACTTGGTTTGAAACAGTTTGACAGAAAAAAATAAAGCAAGAGAGAATAAAGACATAATTTGCTCTGAAATTGAATGATATACGACTGAAAAGACTCAGTAATCAGATTATCAGTACTGAGTCATGACAATAATTAAAACAATGTATAAGCTGAAATACTAGTAGAGATGGCAGATGGCTACAGGGATTTGTTTTGTAAAAGGATCGACACATGTATTCCTGATCCATACATCATTTTTCTAGATACGTTCTTATATTTCACTTGTGCTTTTTCTCGTTTTTTTTCCTTATGATATACAAAAAGAATACTCGTTAACGTTGATATGATAAAGAAATATACTAATAGATAGCCTTGAATCTGAAAATATTTGCAGGATTTGTTACCATTTTGAGGCAAACTGTGATCTATTCGGACGCTATTAGATAATGTAAGAGAATAAAAGTCTTAGCAATGTTTTATGGTATTTGTAAACTTGGCCTTGAATTTTAAAAGGACATAAAAATATCTGTACTCTCATAACAACTAAAACTAATAATTGAAATTATCAATTATGTAACATGTGATTAGGAAAAAAAACAGATGAGAAATATTCGTATGTGTTATTAACGACTTACCTTTCTTTCAGTACAAATAGGGAAGGTTCTCTGGTCCAAGGGAGGGGAGAAGGAAAAAATAGAAAAATAGAGAAAAAAGAGGAAAGGAGTTAATGAGGGAGTGGAAAGAGCAGGAAAAGAAGAGATAACAAGAGACGCCGGGGTGGGAGAAAACAGTGGAGGTGAATGAGAGAAGGGAAAAGAGAGGGAAATAGCGGAAAAAAAAGAAAAGGAAAAGAGAGAGATGAGGAGTGGAGAAAGCAAAGAAGGAGAAGAGAGATAACAAGAGATGGGAGAGGAAGGAAAAAATATGGAGGAGAAGGGGAGAAAGGAAAAGGTAAAAAATAGAAAAAGAGGAAAAGAGCGAGAAGAGGAGTGGAATAAACAGGGAGGGAGGAGTTATAACAAAAGACGGAAGAAGAAAATTATGGAAGAGAGAAAGGAAAAGACAGAAAATAGACAAAGAAAGAGGAAAGACAAAATAGGGGAGTGAATAAGACAGGGAGGTGAAGGAAAGATAACAAGAGACTGGAGAAGAAGAAAAATATGGAAAAGAGAAAGGAAAAGACAGAAAATAGAGAAAAAAAAAAAAAGATAAAAGAGGGGAGTGGATAAGACAGGAAGGGGAAAATAGATAACAAGAGACGGGGAATGGGGAGAAAACAGTGGAGGGGAGAGGAGGAGGGATGCGAGACGACAGGAACAGAAATAGTAATGTTTTGGGAAGGTATTGGGAATTGTACCTTGAGAAAGCAGCTATTGTTGGAAAGCCTCGGCACCCCTTCACCAGCCGCCCACTCTGTACCTTTCCGCCGCCACACCGTTAGTACGCCCGCCGTGTGTCGTCCCCCCACCCGCCCACGCTCAGGTCACGAAAAGAACAGTAAATTCTCTCTCTCTCTCTCTCTCTCTCTCTCTCTCTCTCTCTCTCTCTCTCTCTCTCTCTCTCTCTCTCTCTCACGAGAATTTATCTATTTTTCTCTTTCCGAATGATAAAGGAGTAAAAATATTGATTTACTCTTTTTATTATTGGGATTATCGTTATTGTCATTATTATTGGAATTATTATTTGTTATTATTATTTTATTATTATTATTATTATTATTATTATTATTATTATTACTATTATAATTATTATTATTTATACTTTTATTTCTATTATTATTATTATTATTATTATTATTATTATTATTATTATTATTATTATTAATAATAATAATAATAATATTATTATTATTATTATTATTATTATTATTATTATTATTATTATTATTATTATTATTATTATTATTATTATTATTATTATTATTATTATTATTATTATTATTATTATTATTATTATTATTATTATTATTATTATTATTATTATTATTATTATTATTATTATTATTATTATTATTATTATTATTATTATTATTATTATTATTATTATTATTATTATTATTATTATTATTATTATTATTATTATTATTATTATTATTATTATTATTATTATTATTATTATTATTATTATTATTATTATATTATTATTATTATTATTATTATTATTATTATTATTATTATTATTATTATTATTATTATTATTATTATTATTATTATTATTGTTATTATTATTATTATTATTATTATTATTATATTATCATTATTATTATTATTATTATTATCGTCGTATTATTATTATTCGTTGTTATTATTATTGTTATTATTATTATTATTGTTGTTGTAATAATGTTGTTGTCATCATCATCATCATCATCATCATCATCGTCGTCGTCGTTGTTGTTGTTGTTGTTGTTGTTGTTGTTGTTGTTATTGTTGCTATTGTTTGGTCTCTTCTCTCTCTCTCCCCTCTAAAGCCACAAAAGTACCAGTGACTTAGGAAAGTACAGGAATTTTTTTTATTTATTTTCCTTTTATTTACTTTCTGATCAGTGGAACGATATTATTTTTATGTATATATTTTTTTCCATTACATGTAAACTCAAATAAGAAGATAGACTGATAAATAAACATACAAATTATAAAATACTTAAGTAGATAAATAAGATACAAGAAATAAAAATAATCAATTAATGTTTCTTTTTCTCTAATAGTGATTATTATATATTAAACTTCCTGCAGATGAGTTCATTAAAAGATAGATTTTGATTAAATTTTCATTAAAAGATAGATTTTGATTATAGATTCCAAACCTTCCAGGAACAGTATCATTAGAGCTATTCAATACTGAGACACATTTGTACCTTGAGATTTGGGTACGATTAGAATATTTTATTGACATTAAGAAGGGTTTATAGAGGTCAGAAGATTATTGGTTAGAGTCTTCACGATTTTAATCCCCGACATGAGTTTCTGAAGTTGTATAGAATAAAAAAATAGTAAACTGAATCAATATGGAAACGCATCCTGGTACTGAAGGGTCCTGAATCACAAGAGTTCACCAGCTTCCTCACTCGGGGCAACGGTTTCCTAGCGGGTGGGCTTTGACATAGAAGGTACCCCCTTTTTTTTTATACCATGTGGGCTTTTCACGGGAATTTATAGGCTAAAGGGGATACTTTATAAAAAAAAAAAAGTAGGGAAAGAAGGCGCAACAATCGAGAAGACAAGACATCACTCAGGTGGCTTTTTAAAGTGCGCTACATGCTACTTGACACTTAGCGTAGATTATTAATGATATCTAGAGTACGAGAAGAGAGGTAATGTAACAATGAGACTGTCAAACTTGTACCAAAAAAAATCATTGATTAAGAGAAGGAGAGATACATCAATCAAGACTTTAAAATTTTACTCAGGTGTCTTTTAAATTATGGCATGTACTCCTACACTTAACACTAGCGTCTAGACTAATTAAACTGTTGACCACTTTAATATTGAGACGCATTTAAATTTTACTCAGGTGTCTTTTAAATTATGTCATGTACTCCTATGTTTAACGCTAGCGTCTAGATTAAATAAACTGTTAACCACTTTAATACTGAGACGCATTTTTACTATGATTTTATGTACCATAAGACCATTTTAGTGACATTAGGTAGGTTCTGTGGAGGTCAGAAGATTAATGACTAGAGTCTTCAATATCTTAATTCCCCCCCCCGTGAGTTTCTGAAGTTGTAAGAAATCACCAGATAGTAGGCCGAGTTAATATGGAAACACGTCACGGTATTCAAGGGATTAAACCTGAATCAGACCATTTTTACTATGATTTTATGTACCATAAGACCATTTTAGTGACATTAGGTAGGTTCTGTGGAGGTCAGAAGATTAATGACTAGAGTCTTCAATATCTTAATTCCCCCCCCCGTGAGTTTCTGAAGTTGTAAGAAATCACCAGATAGTAGGCCGAGTTAATATGGAAACACGTCACGGTATTCAAGGGATTAAACCTGAATCAGACCATTTCACTAAGCATTAAAAGAAATTAAATGAGTCAACAATTACTTACACGGTTTCTAAATTGCATTACTCAACACTGTAACATTAACATGAGACTGCAATAGCATCCAATATATAATGAAAGAGATGCTGTAGCTCTGACACGTTTAAACTTCCACCAGACCATTTCATTAAGCAAAGGAAAAGGAGGAAGGTATAACAGTGAAGAGTTCAGAATGTGACGCGCGTGTCTCCTAAAACGCGGCAGGTGCTATCACAGACTTTACTGAGGAAACATTAAACCTTTTACGATATGCAGTAAAGAAACCTCACATGTACCAGTCACCCTTAAACACACACACACACACACACACACACACACACACACACACACACACACACACACACACACACACACACACACACACACACTCTCTCACAAAGCCAAGACTAAATAGAGAGTATTAAAAAGTTTCGTTTCATAATGTCACATTGTTAACATTGTTTTACTTCAGAATTCTTTTCTTTTTCTTTATTTTTAGTTGCATACAAGGTGTTTTATGGTGGGAGAGGAGAGAGAGAGAGAGAGAGAGAGAGAGAGAGAGAGAGAGAGAGAGAGAGAGAGAGAGAGATTTGGAAACCTGTTCATCTATCTTATTATATATGTTATATATATATATATATATATATATATAGATAGAAAATATAAACACACAGACAAACACACACACACACACACACACACACACACACACACACACACACACACACACACACACACACACACACACACACACACACACACACACGAGTATGAATTCACTGCTTCGATTTTCTAAAAGTAAGAATCTGCAATGTGTATTTCAAGATTTGCAAAAAATAATACTAGTGAGTCCGACTGTATTTGTGGCTCATTTGGTGGAATGAAAGCAAGGCAATGGACAGAGAGAGAGAGAGAGAGAGAGAGAGAGAGAGAGAGAGAGAGAGAGAGAGAGAAAGAAAGATAATTGAAATGCTGCATGTGGCCTAATTTTACTCCAATCACCACAAAGATATCCGGCAGACAGTCACAGGTAGCGCGGGACAACGAAGGCTATCTGGCACCACTGTCATGACCTTGCCTGTCTTCAGAAACGCGTTACTCACTCATTATGACTTATTTTCCAAGGCCACTAATATGACTAACGGGGATTTAAAGAGGATTTTTCCAATTAATAATGTAGAAAACTTGTCACTCTGCCTCTAGAACATTAAAAAAAAACACATCTAAAAACAATATAAGCCTAAATAAAGCCTTTTTAAATAGAGGAGTTGAAACGCAGAAGTGTTTAAGTCCTTCAATACCACGACGCGTTTTCATATGCATTCTGCTTACTATTTGGTGATTGTATAATGTATATACAGCTTCAGAAACTTATGTGGGTATTAAAATAGTGAAGACTGTGGCTATTAATCTTCTGACTTCCATAGACCCTTCCTAATGTATGTAAAATCGTCTAATCACACCCAAAAGTTAAGGAGAAAATGCGTCTCAGTACTGAAGGGGTTAAAAATACGAGAATTTGGGCTAACTGGAGCAAAAGGAACACAAATGAAGAGCAGCAAAGAGTGATCGATAAAAGAATGAAGTGAATAAAGTACAAAGTGCAACATGATTTCCTAATTTAAATCTTTGTATTCATTATTTTTTTCCGCTTTTGTATTATGTTTCATATTCAAAATGAGCAGATTGTCTTGCATCCTTCTTTCGTATGTTAACTCTTCAGCATTTCCTCAATTATATTATTTTTCTCAGCTTTACTTATTTATTTATTTTTTTTTTTCTTTAATATAAGCATCCACACATAATCGATCATTTTCACCCTCATCATCTCTCTCACTCTCTCTCTCTCTCTCTCTCTCTCTCTCTCTCTCTCTCTCTCTCTCTCTCTCTCTCTCTCTCTCTCTCTCTCTCTCTCTCTCTCTCTCAGGTGTTATATTTGTTAATGGGTAACTGAAACAATACGTGAATGAGTAGAGAGAGAGAGAGAGAGAGAGAGAGAGAGAGAGAGAGAGAGAGAGAGAGAGAGAGAGAGAGAGAGAGAGAGAGAGATTTAAAATGTTTGTGTACGTGTAGGTATATGTCAGTGTGTGTGTGTGTGTGTGTGTGTGTGTGTGTGTGTGTGTGTGTGTGTGTGTGTGTGTGTCCCTTAGAAGCGGTGGGCGTTAAGGTCGATAAGCCCTATCTCTTACACTATCTTCCAGGCCATATCCTCCGCCCTGAGCCCTTCATCTTTCACGCCCCTCTTCACCTCCCCTCTTCACCCTCATCGCTATTTTCCGAGCCATCTTGCACGTCACCCCTCCCTCCCGCTGCCACCTCTTCCTCTACTTCATACTCCTCCTCCTCCTCCTCCTCCTCCTCCTCCTCCTCCTCCTCCTCCTCCTCCTCCTCCTCCTCCTCCTCCTTCTCCCAATCCTAATTCTCCCCTTCATCCCCTCCTATATCCATACTTACATGATTTTTCTCCTCTTCCTCCACCTACTTTTCCTCCTCCTTCTCCTCCTCCTTCTCCTCCTCCTCCTTTTCCTCCTCCTCCTCCTCCTCCTCCTTTTCCTCCTCCTTCTTCTCCTTCTGCATCCATACTTACATGCTTTTTCTTATCCTCTTCCTTTTCTTTCTCCTCCTGCTCCTCCTCCTCCTCCTCCTCCTCCTCCTCCTCCTCCTCCTCCTCCTCCTCCTCCTCCTCCTCCTCCTCCTCCTCCTTTATTCGCCAGTTTTGTGTCATATGCCTGTTTTGTGAAAATTGCAGATGACACAAAACCGGCAAATAAAGTAGACTCAGAAAACCAAAGACAACTTTTGCAAAGCGATTTAGATACCCTTCTCGAATGGTCAAATAAGTGGAAAATGAAATTCAACATAGATAAATGCCACGTGCTACACATACTGTAGGAAATCAAAATCCTCAGGCGATATTCAAGATGAATAATACTCTTATGACGAGTGTGGACAAAGAAAATGATCTTGGCGTCATAGTTTCAGCAGATCTCAAGCCAAATAAACAATGTACTGAAGTCATTAATATTGCAAATAAATTAGTCGGTTTCATTGGAAGATCTTTTACCTTTAAATAAGAGAAAATAATATTAACTCTCTCGTGCATCCACATCTCGAATACAATGTTCAGTTTTGGTCACCTTACTACAAAAAAAGATATCGAGAAATTAGAAAAAATACAACGCAGATTAACAGTAAGGATCCCAAGGCTGCAAAACAAATCCTACGAGGAACGCCTTAGTGAACTAAACTTATTTTCTCTTGAAAAACGAAGAGTAAGAGACGACCTTATAACGATTTTCAAAATCTTTAACGGGTTCACTAATATCAATATTGAAAAATACGTATCAGTCGACCGGCCAAATGTCACCAGAAACAATGGTTTTAAAATTAAGGGTAAGCATTTCATAACAAATGAAGCCAAAGACTTTTTCTTTAATCGCGTAGTATATATATGGAATGGTCTGCCATCAAATGTCGTCAACTCAGGCACTATTCATACATTCAAAGTCCGTTTTGATAAATACTTGGAATCTAATCCCCGGTTGTCACTGTTCGTCTCCGAATAAATTGCTCTTTTTTTCTGATCTGGGCCTCTGATGGTGCTTAAAATTGCCCGTAAGGGTCAATTATTCTCACCCTCCATACATAGCACAGATAGCCCGGAGTAAACGGTCACAGTAAGTGACCATCATCAGGATTTAAGGTACCAGGGGTCACCGCTGCAGGGGTTAACTATACAATGCGCGGCGCCCCTTAAAGGGAAGTGCGCTTTACAGTGATTGTACAGAGCTGGGGTCTGATTGACTCCTGTCTCTCTCGAAAGCGCCAGGCAAGGCTGCCGCAGCACCTCTTTGATTCCACACTCTGTCTACATACACACTACACAACACTGCCTACACGCACAGTTAGCCCAGAGTTAACGGTCACCACTACTACTCTCGACCTGTGACGGGTTGTTTTTGGAGAGGGCCTTGGCAATTATTGATCATCATCGGGAACTAAAGTACCAGGGATCAATGTTGCAAGGGGAAACAAGCGTGCGGCGTCCCTACAGGGAAAGTACGCTACTTAAGTGGATTGAAGAGAGTTGGGGCCTGATTGACTGCTGCCTCTCTTGAAAGTCCCAGGTAAGGCTGCCGCACCGCCCATTCAACATACACACTGTGCATCCACGTACACAGTGCACACACAACATTACGTCCACCAAGCTTTAACACCTTCCCTCACAAACACAAGTAGTCAGACATAGATTACATATTTCATTTTCATTCTCTACTAAAATTCTTTGTGGTTTTTCCATATCACATGGTTTTACCTTTTTACCATGCCAGCCTCGGCTGGGGGGAAGGCTGGGTGGGGAGGAGCCTTTTCCTTTGCTGCCCTGTCTCTATCACTGGTAGTTCGGAAATAGCGTCAACTAACAGCCTAGTCAGGATCTCATGGTCTGTTGTTGTTTGTCCTTTGTATTCTCTTCCTCTTCCTCCTCTTCCATTTCTGTTCCATCTATACTTCCTTCTTTTCATAAATGTTTTCTTTTCCTTAATTTCCTTAATTTTTCCTCCTTGTTTTCTCATATCCTCCTCCTCCTCCTCCTCCTTCTCCTCCTCCTCCTCCTCCTCCTCCTCCTCCTCCTCCTCCTCCTCCTCCTCCTCCTCCTCCTCCTCCTCTTCTTCTTCTTCTTCTTTTTCTTCTTCTTCTTCTTCTTCTTCTTCTTCTTCTTCTTCTTCTTCTTCTTCTTCTTCTTCTTCTTCTTCTTCTTCTTCTTCTTCTTCTTCTTCTTCTTCTTCTTCTTCTTCTTCTCCTCTTCCTCCTCCTCCTCCTCCTCCTCCTCCTCCTCCTCCTCCTCCTCCTCCTCCTCCTCCTCCTCCTCCTCCTCCTCCTCCTCCTCCTCCTCCTCCTCCTCCTCCTCCTCCTCCTCCTCCTCCTCCTCCTCCTCCTCCTCCTCCTCCTCCTCCTCCTCCTCCTCCTCCTCCTCCTCCTCCTCCTCCTCCTCCTCCTCCTCTTCCTCCTCCTCCTCTTCCTCCTCCTCCTCTTTCTCTTCCTCAATTTTACTTTTATTTCCTCCATACTTTCTTCCTCTTAACTTTTCCAAGCTCATATGCCCTCTTTTCCTTACTTCTCCTCCTCCTCCTCCTCCTCCTCCTCCTCCTCCTCCTTCTCCTTCTCCTTCTCCTCTTCCTCCTCCTCCTCCTCCTCTTCTTCTATTTTATTCTTATATCCTCCATATTTTCCTCCTTTTAACTTTTCCACTCTCATCTTCCCACTTTTCGTTCTCTTCTTCCTTCATTTATTCCTTTCCCTTCACTTTCTCTCCTCAAGTGTGTCGTAAGCTCTACTCTCCTCCTCCTTCTCATCTTCCTAGTTTCTCATCTTTTTCATCATTTTCTTATTTTTCCTTATTTTTCCTTTTTCTTTCTTCTTTCCCTCTCTTACATATTAAAGTTTTGCCTCTCATCTATTTATTTATTAACTCATTTGGTTATTAATAATTTACTTTTATATTTTTATCTGTTTTTTTGAACTGACACGTTAGATTTCGCAGTGATTGGTTAGTATGAGTCTTCAACTGTGCTTTCCTATCACTCTATCAGGTAAAAGATGGTGATTTCTATATTCAACATGTTTAGGAGCTGGCACCTTAGTAGGTCTATTTTTCATGATTTTTGGGGGGCCTTTTTCTCATTATTTTGTTTGCTCTAGACCGGTTTTCTCCCATAATAAAATAGTTAAGATTCATTCTCAAACACCAAAGCAAAGATCATAGTTGTGGTAATGATTGGGGACGATCCTTCCCCGGTATTACGTTATTCCTTCCCCACATCATTAGTTAACGTGCATTCCAAAACCAAAATACAGAGATACGTTATATATATATTTTTTTTTTAATCTATAGGATACCATGTGGGCTTTTCACAGGAATTTATGGGGTAAAGGGGATACTTTTTGGGGTATCTCCTATCTTAAAGCCCACCCGCTAGGAAACAGTTGCCCCGAGTGAGGAAGCCCAACCTGCACTCGGACCGTGGACAGGATTCGAACCCGTGCGTTTGGAGACCCCTCGGACCCCAAAGCACGCATGGTTCCACTGTCTTGTATATAGTTTTATTTCGTCCTCTATTTCACTTTTCCTCTTTCTCTTTCACCTTCCTCAGTTTGTAATATTTGCACACAATGTTTTCTCTTTCCTTAGCGTTTCCTGCATTTGTTTATCATTTGTTTATTTTTGTTCCGTGTAACATTTAGTGAAATATTTCTTCAGTGTCCCCACACATTTTAATCTTTTTCCTGTTTGTTCTTTCATTGTTTATTTAAGCTTGTTTGTTTTTTTTACTTTATTTTCATCCTACTTTTCTCTCGTATCTCTTAATGTTCTTTCTTTATTTTGTTCTCTCTCGTTTCATTTTCTCATTTCTTCTTAACTGATTTATTCTTTTATAATTTCTTGTTTTATTCATGATTTTTTTCCGTATTTGGTGTAATATTATTATATTGTTTTCTTATTTTCAGTGATGTATTTTTCAAGAAGCTGTAGTTTGTTTATCAATTTCAGTCTTGTTTATTGTTTTTCATGTCATTTTTCTTTCTGGATACTTTGTAGTAATTCATAAACTCATTCTGGCTCTTCGTATTTTTATTTGTGATATGTGGACTTCCAATATTCTTCAGTTATTTTCATTGTTCATTTTCTAGTTTCATTTTCTTTTATGGTGCACTTTCTTCTCCTTTTTACTTTAATTTTTACAAATTTTAGATGTTTTCACTGACTTTCTTTTTCTATATTCGTTGTATTGTATTTCTGTTTTTCCCATTTCCTTCTTTTGCTTTCACTCTTTGATATTTTCTTCCTGGTTCTGTTTCCTTGACATTTCATATATAGTCATTTTCTTTTCTTTCTATTTTATGATTACACAGTTTGCAATTACTATATTCCTTTCATGATTTTCGCTAAGAATATCTATCTATGTAAGTGGCCTTTAAGCTTATATTGTAATTAGTAATTAGGCTTACATTCCTAATATACCCTAGGGACATTTATGAATAACCATGAATAGTCGTGAATAAGCAGTGAAGAAAATCATAAAATGTTTAGCGTTCACCAGCAGTACAGTCATGTTGATATCTTAAAAGTCTCGTAAATCATTGCCTTAACCCAAACAGCTTGACAACGGTTAGATAAAGAACCAGCAACATCAGCTTGTTAATAATACACTCCCATTGGCTGGAGATAACATACGTAATGACTGTAAGACGCGTTGATTGGTATAACCCTTTAGACGACGTCACAACTCAAATTGTGACGTCGCCTATCAAGGTACATGAAAATTTGAATCTCAGTTCAGCCAAATATATCGGACATGAGATCTGTGACATTTATATACTTAAACATTTATTAAAGAAGAAGCAACGTCCGGGTTCGATTGTGAACAGTATGATGGTGTGCGTGCGAGAACATTGTTAATAGTGAAAAGGCTTTATCTTTTGCAATGAAACCAAGAAAGAAACTTCGGTGTTAATTGTTATACACCTTGAAGACCGAGGACACATACACATTACCCCAAACAGTGATTAACCCGCCAACATCTATTTATTTTCCATTTGTTCCCGTATATTTAATTTGTTTATTTTTTATATTCTATTTTTTTTTTCATTTAACCATTACCTTTTTATTTTATCTCGATTTTTCCTATTTTCACTTGTAGTTTTCTTAGTTTTCATATAAATTTTATTATTCATATATTTTCCTCTGCTTCTTGTGCGTCTTGTCCTTCAAGTCTACTTTTCTTGACCTCGCACAATTTTTTATTTGCCTCGTCCTTCTGTCCACACCTTAATTTTCTTATAAAATACTCTCTCTCTCTCTCTCTCTCTCTCTCTCTCTCTCTCTCTCTCTCTCTCTCTCTCTCTCTCTCTCTCTCTCTCTCTCTCTCTCTCTCTCTCTCTCTCTCATCGCAAAAAATATCGTATTTTGTCATATTTTTCAACAATCTTTATCCGTTTTTTTTCCACATAACATCCCCCTCTTCATCCTCCTCCTCCTCCTCCTCCTCACTGAAGAAAAGGACCTGGGAGTACTCATAACAAATGACTTAAAATGTGCTGCACAGTGTTCGGCCGCTAGTCGTAAAGCTAACACTGTTTTAGGATTTATTGCACGTAATTTTGACTATAAAACACCTGAAATCATAACGCGTCTCTATACGTCATTAGTGAGACCACATTTGGAATATGCGGTTCAGTTCTGGTCTCCAAGTTATCAAAAAGACATAAATAAATTAGAGAGCGTTCAAAGACGAGCAACGAAACTAATCCCCGGAATACGTGGCCTGTCATATGAAGAACGTCTCAAAAGACTAGACATGTTCTCCCTCAGAGATCGTCGCATCCGAGGTGACCTCATTCAAACGTTTAAAATACTTAAAAATATAGATAAGATCGATTATGAAAATCTTTTTGAGCTTTCGCAATCAGTAACGAGAAATAACGGCTTGAAGCTTAAAGGACAGCGATTTAATACTGATTTGCGAAGAAACTTTTTTAACGTAAGAATAGTTGAACACTGGAACAAGCTGCCAGCGTCCGTCGTCCAAGTTAACACGGTAGCTACGTTCAAAAGTAAATTAGACAAGTTTTATAAAGAAAATGGTTTCCGATAATTTTTTTTTTCCTTTTAGCGATAGTAGTAGTTACACTAGATACCTCTTTTCTTAGCGATAGTAGTAGTTCCATTAGTACTCTCTTTTTTCCCATCTTTCCTGTGTAAATTTCCCCGATTGTCCTTCTCAACAGTCGGGGTGTATTTTTCGTCTTATTTCCTGCCGGGTGACGCCGGAGGGATTGGTGGGTGGGGAGGAGCTTCATCTGTTCTATCCTTACCTCCTACTAAGTATGTAGCTTCTGTACGTGTAGTTTAGTAAACGAGTGATCTCGTTATAGGTCGCAAGGCCTCCTGTCACTCGTCTTTCCTATGTATTCCTATGTATTCCTCCTTCTTCTTCCCCCTCTCTTCTTCCTCCTCCTCCTCCTTCTCCTTATGTCACTTATGTGTGGTAAGGTTCCTGGGGATTGGAAGTTAGCAAACGTAACCCCCATACATAAAAAAGGCGACAAATCACTCCCATGTAACTACAGACCCATCAGACTCACATCTGTGGTATGCAAATTAATGGAAACTGTAATTCGCGATAACTTAGTTAACTTTCTAGAAGTAAATGATTTAATCAATGACTCACAGCACGGCTTTCGAAACAGACGTTCTTGTCTGACTAATTTACTTGACTTCTTTAATGATGTTTTCACCATGTACGACGAAACAAAGGCAGTAGATGTTGTGTATCTAGATTTTCAAAAAGCTTTTGACAAAGTTCCCCATAAGCGACTACTAGGCAAATTGAAGTCACATGGTGTAGATGGAATACTTCTCAAATGGCTTGAAGACTGGCTTTCTGAGAGAAAACAGCGCGTTGTTTTAAATGGTAAATTTTCAAAATGGCGAGAAGTCTTAAGCGGTGTACCACAGGGATCTGTGCTTGGCCCGGTTCTTTTCCTTATTTATGTTAATGATATCGATGAGGGCCTCACCTGTAAAGTAAGTAAGTTTGCTGATGATACTAAAATAATGAATAAAGTAGTCACGTCGGAGGATAAAAGAAAACTACAATCAGATCTCGACCGCTTAGCCACTTGGTCAGACAAGTGGCAGATGAGCTTCAATGTAGATAAATGTAAAGTGTTGCACATTGGTAGCAATAATGATCATACTAATTATTCAATGAACGGTTCCGAGCTTCTTAAGGTTGATGAGGAAAAAGACTTAGGCGTCATAATTACTTCAGACCTCAAGTCAAGTAAACACTGCTCGGAAGTAGTCAAAACGGCAAACAAACTGGTTGGGTTTATCGGTAGAACTTTTCAATTTAAATCAGAAGGGGTTATTCTCACATTGTTTAATGCACTCGTCCGACCTCATCTTGAATACTGTGTCCAGTTCTGGTCACCCCACTATAGGAAAGATATAGACAACCTGGAGAGAGTCCAAAGAAGAGTCACCAAATTGATCCCACGACTGCGAAACAAGCCTTACGAGGAGCGCTTGAGGAACTCAACTTGTTCAGTTTAGAGAAGCGGCGTATGCGAGGAGATTTGATTGAACTATTTAAAATGTTCCGGGGCTTTGATAACATAAATGTAAACAACTATCTCACCATTGACAGCTCCAACACCACTAGAAATAATGGCTACAAGATTACAGGTAAACGTTTCAGGTCAGACGAGGCAAAACATTATTTCTTCAATAGAATTGTAAATGTGTGGAACTCTCTCCTAGCATATGTTGTCCGTAGCAATACGATAGAAACTTTTAAAAAAAGGTTGGACATTCACTTCACATTAACCCCTCAAATGACGTACTTTGCGCCTTCATAAGATATTCTTTTCTTTGATTGTTGTTACTGTACTAGGTAGTGTCACATCTTCAATCTTTCATATCACATCTTTGACTTTCTCTCCCTGTGGCCTCTTTTCTTCTTCCTTGAACCCTGATGTCCTTCAGCCTCTAACTTATAGCATCTGTAGTGGTAGCATAGGCACACAGACAGCCTCGTTAGGCCCAGTAGGGCTGTTGCTGTCTGTTCCTTCCTTTGTATTCCTTTGTATTCCTTTGTATTCCTTCTTCTCTTCCTCCTCTTCCTCCTCCTCCTTCTCCTTCTCCTTCTCTTTCTCCTTCTCCTTCTCCTTCTCCTTCTCCTTCTCCTCCTCCTCCTCCTCCTCCTCCTCCTCCTCCTCCTCCTCCTCCTCCTCCTCCTCCTCCTCCTCCTCCTCCTCCTCCTCCTCCTCCTCCTCCTCCTCCTCCTCCTCCTCCTCCTCCTCCTCCTCCTCCTCCTCCTCCTCCTCCTCCGCTTCCTCTTTCTTCTTCACTGAAGAGAAGGACGTGGGAGTACTCATAACAAATGACCTAGAGTGTGCTGTGCAGCGTTCGGCCGCGAGTCATAAAGCTAACACTGTCTTAGGATTTATTGCGCTTAATTTTTGTTATAAAGCACCTGAATTCATAAAGCATCTTTGTACATCATTAGTGACCCCGTATTTGGAATACGCGGTTCAGTTCTGGTCTCCATGCTCTCAAAAATATATTAATAAATTAGGGAGCGTGCAAAGACGAGCAAGGAAACTAATCCCTGAATACGTGGTCTGTCATATGAAGAACGTCTCAAAATATTAGATATTATTTTCCCTTAGAGATCGTCGCATCCAAACGTTACAAATACTTAAAAATATAGACAAGATCGATTACGAAAATCTTTTTGAGCTTTCGCAATCAGTAGCAAGAAATAACGGCTTGAAGCTTAAAGGACAGCGATTTAATACTGATTTGCGAAGAAACTTTTTTTTAACGTAAAAGTAGTTGAACACGGGAACAAGCTGCCAGCGCCCGTCGTCCAAGTTAACGCGGTAGCTACGTTCAAAAGTAAATTAGACAAATTTTATAGAGAAAATGGTTTCCGATATATATATATATATATATATATATATATATATATATATATATATATATATATATATATATATATATATATTTTTTTTTTTTTTTTTTTTTTTTTCTTCATTTAGCGATAGTAGTAGTTACGCTAGATACCTCTTTTTCTTTGCGATAGTAGTAGTTACTTTAGTACTCTCTTATTCCCGTCTTTCCTGTATAAATTTTCCCGACTGTCCTCAGCAATCGGGGTGAATTTTTCCTCTTATTTCTTGCCGGGTGACGTCGGAGGGAGTGGTGGGTGGGGAGGAGCTTCATCTGTTCTGTCCTTGCCTCCTACTAAGAATGTAGCTTCTGTAGATGTAGTATAGTAAGCGAGTGACCTCGTCATAGGTCGCAAGGCCTCCTGTCACTCTTCTTTCTTATGTATTCCTATGTATTTCTCCTCCTTATCCTCCTTCTACTTCTCCTTCTCCTTCTCCTCCTCCTCCTCCTCCTCCTCCTCCTCCTCCTCCTCCTCCTCCTCCTCCTCCTCCTCCTCCTCCTCCTTCTTTTCCTCTTCCTCCGATTGGAAACGTGTGAATGTAACTCCAATTAGAAAAAAAAGGCGATAAATCACAACCAGCCATCTATCGACCCATTACTCTAACATCAGTTGTATGTAAAGTAATGGAGCCAATTATTCACGATGACATTGTCAGATTTTTAGAAAATAATATTATGATAAATGACTTAAAACATGGTTTCTGTAACAGACGTTTGTGCTTAACTTCTTACTTAACATTTTCAATTATGTTTTTAGCGTTTACAATGAGAATAAAGCATTAGACATGGTGTACTTAGATTTCCAGAAATCATTTGATAAAGTTCCACATAAACGTTTACTCAGTAAAATCAAACGGTATCACTGGCAATATTCACAGTTAGTTAAAAGACTGTTTTTTTTTTTATTATTTTTTTTTTTTTTTTGCGGATACTGAATTATTGTGAAAGGCTTTGTGTCTATTTGGCTTCATGTAAAAAGTGGCGTACCGTAGGAATTTGTGTTTGGTCCTATTGTATTCATATATGTAAATGACATTGATGATGGCCTCACGTGCAAGGTATCAAAATCTGCCTATGACACGAAAATTGTCCGTAAAGGAAACACTGCTCGAGACGGAGAAACACTTCAGTCTGACTTAGATCAATTGACTACCTGGGCCAATAAATGACAAATGGAATTCAGTATCGACAAATGTAAAGTATTCCACATCGTTAGTAATAACAAACAACTTCGTTATTTGATGAATGGTCGACAGGTTTTTGTAGTAAATAAAGAAAAAAAATCCCGAAGTTCTAATAATGAGTGATCTGAAACCCAGCCAGCACTGCTCACAGGTGGTCAAGACAGCTAACAAGCTGGTAGTATTTATTGGATTTTTTTTTTTTAAACAGATAAGAAATATTAATATTGAAACTCTATAATTCGTTTGTCAGACCCGAATATTGTGTACAATTTTGGTCACCTAATTACAGAAAAGACCTGGATAAGGTGGAAAGAGTCCAACGCAGAGTGACAAACATTATTCCTTGGCTGAGAAACAGACCTTATGAAGAAAAAATCAAGTAACTTAATCTCTCTAGTCTCTTAAAACACAGAATGCGAGGAAATTATCAAAGGATTCGACAACATTAATGTGGATGATTACTCTACATTTGATTGGTCAAATTTAACAAGAAGGCAGAACAGCTTCAAAATAATTGGTCAAAGATTCTCGTCAAATGAAGCATTGTTAATGTTTGGAATTCTCTTCCCTCTAATGTCGTCAATTGTGAAACAGTTTCGGCCTTCAAGAAAAGATTGGAGAAATATCTCGACACTAATCCCATCTCCGATATTATCCGATGTTCTAAACGTTCGTTTAAATAGAAGTAGATTTCTGATGTGGGGGAGTTGGCTATTGTAGTGATAGTGACTCCAAACTCTCTTTTCTTTCCTCATCATAATTGTCATATCATTTTTCTATTTTGTAAGGCTTATTCATTATTTCCTGCTAAACTTTTTCTCCATTATTATTTTAGATTGAGTAGATCACAAGCAGCCTAGTAAATACCAGTAGGTCTGCTGCTATTTTTTCCTACTTTCTATTTCTTTCTATTTTTTTCTCCTCCTCCTTCTCCTCCTCCTCCTCCTCCTCCTCCTCCTCCTCCTCCTCCTCCTCCTCCTCCTCCTCCTCCTCCTCCTCCTCCTCCTCCTCCTCCTCCTCCTCCTCCTCCTCCTCCTCCTCCTCCTCCTCCTCCTCCTCGCTTTAGCTCATCCACCTCCATATTAGCGGTGAAGAATTATGTGTTGTTTTGGAGAAAAACTTTTAAGTAGGCTGGGTGAAGTTTGTTGATTATTTAATTAGGAAAGCTGAGAAGTGCGCCATTAGGTCTCTCTCTCTCTCTCTCTCTCTCTCTCTCTCTCTCTCTCTCTCTCTCTCTCTCTCTCTCTCTCTCTCTTGGTATTTTTACTATCCATGGTTTAAATTAAGTCTTTGTATTGTCTTCTTAAATGCAAGCTTTACTAAAATATCATCCCTTTTTATCGCTCCATTGTCATTTTTCCTCCCCACAGATTCAACCGGTAATAGAAAAATACTTCCTGTATTTTCTCCACAAAAAGTAGAACCGTGCATTAATGAAACACCTCAGTTTGTCTCCTCATTGTTTTATGTCCCTCTTATAAGATTTAGTTCTCGTGCCTCAAATAAAAAAAAAAAAAATAAATAAATAAATAAATAAAAAATAACCCCTTCAGTACAATGACGCCTTTTTTAAGTATTTATTCTGCTTATTATTTTGTGATTCTATACAGCTTCAGAAATTTATGTGAAGATTAAAATAGTGAAGATTCCGGCCATTAACCTTCTGACCTTCATAGACCCTTCCTAATACAAATCGAATCATTTAATGATATCAAAATCTTCATGATAGAAAGACAAAGTAGCATCTTGATTTTCTTTTTTCTCCCACTAAAAAGTAGAAATGTCTTCTATACACTTATTTTTAGCTCCCCACTGGTAATTATTCGCATTAAATTCTCTCCACCACTCCTTTTGAAATGACTGAAGAATATAATACGCTCTAAAATTTCTCTCCCTAGCCAACTTTTCTCTACTTCAGCAAAATCTTAACTTTCACCTCCGAAGTCTTTGTATCTTTACCTTCTCCAGTTCTCATTTTCTTAGACTTAAACCTTCACAAGAACTAGCTTAACTTCTACTCCCTTCGTTGCTGTTTCTTTTTCTTTTTCTTTTTTTGTTTCAGACTTACAAACTTTAGCTTAAATTTAAACTTTTCATCATCCATCGCATTTTTTTTAATGTGTTTCATTTTTGCTTTTATTGTTTTTATTTATAATTTTTTCTACTTTCAATTTACAATATTTTTTCCTTTCAAATTCATACATATATTTTTTTTTTTTACCTTATGTTATAGTTTAATGACTGCAATACTTGAAATCTCCCCCAGTTTATTGATTTTCATCCCCCAATTACTCTCACCCTTCACACTTTAATGGGTTCACTTTTAAAAATCTTTCCCATCACTTTTGCTCTCCCATCTTTATACACAAAATTCACACCTACATTTATCATCTTAAAATTAATTATGTCTTTCTAAACACCAACCTGTTATCTACATTTTACAAATATCTTTCCTTTTACTTAATTCTTCTCATCAGCCAGTAATATATTTTTTTTTTCTATTTTCACCTCCATGACATTTTTCTCTTCCAAACAACCCAATAGTCTTCAAAATATTTCTTTATTTTTATCTGTCATACCATCCAAACTTTTCTATCTAACCTTTCTTTCCACCTTCATATACTAACGTCAGTCTCTCTACCACCACTCCCCTCTTTCCCTTACCCCTTCTGACATTAACTTTCTATCCCCAGACACTTCAATATCCTAACACCTAGAAAGTATCTCCCCAACAATTATCTTTTTATCCCCCCTAAGCTTTTCATCCCGTAATCACCTCATTTACATTCCCCATCACTTAAACCTCTCCTTTCCAACATATTCAGCATTTAAACACCAGCTTTCCACCCACATACACTTCAATTTCCTAACACCTGAAAAATATCCCCTAACAATTTTGTCTATCCTTCCAAAGTTATCCATCCCATAATTACTTCATTTACATTCTCCAGCACTCAGATTTCACCATTCCGACATATTCAGCATTTAGACACCAACTTTAGCCTTCCATCCACCAAGATCTCCTCAAAACACACATCTTTCACCCTCCCTGTCCCAGCTTCCCCATCGTTTTATCACCCATTCAGCATCACATCCGCAAATTATTCTCTCACCTCCCCGATGCTGAAGGTCATTTGGCTGCTCATAATGTAACTACACAGGGCAACGAAATAACCCTCATTACCACACAGTATTACTTAAGATTTTACGACACCCCGCCACAACACGACACACCTTAGGGCGGCACCAAGGAGGAGGTTAATATGATACTTGTCACTTATTGTACCGCCTTCCTTCTTACTCTTTTTTTTCTCCTTTTTTTTTTGTATTTTTATTTATCTTTCAGTGAAGTTTCTCTCTCTCTCTCTCTCTCTCTCTCTCTCTCTCTCTCTCTCTCTCTCTCTCTCTCTCTCTCTCTCTCTCTCTCTCTCTCTCTCTCTATCTCTCTCTCTCTCTTAATTTTTCACGAGGGCTTATACAGAGTTAAGAATGATACGTAATTGGCGTGTTGACGGTGTTAAAACTAATCTTTAAACACTTAGCCGCTGATTAACAATACTAATTAACTGCGTAATTGAACTTAATCCGCGGGCTCCATCCTAAGGCTGCAGGCAAGGGTCTATTAACACATTACTTCTCACAGTAAAGATTTTAAAGATCATCATTGTTTGCTCACTACGTTTTACTCTGTTTTTTTCTTTTCTTTTCTTTTATAAATAGTAACAGTTGATCCTATGAATCTTACAAAAAAAAAAAAAGAAAAGTAAGACGCTCTACATATCTAATGTCAGTTTGCACTATTCTGAGTGGGATTCTTTACCACGGAACTCTGGGCCACGGGACATCCAGATTTCTATTAGTCAGTATTCCTGAATCCCCACACACAGTTATTTCTCGAGCAGGATTTGGATAAACTGTATGCTCCACCCAGCTTGGATTCAAACTGTGACCCGCGAATTAGTAAATCAAGTGCGCAAACCACTGCACCAATAGACGCTACCAGTAAACAGGCATGAACGAGAACATAACATGAACATATAATTTATAACACGTCAAAGCAACTAGTCAAGGGTACTCACACAGAACGCCGAGGGTGAATGAGGCGGAGGGCGGGGCGCTGTCCGGGGAGTTGGTGGCTTCACAAGTCACCTCAACCCCGTTGTCTCCCGGCGTGACCTGCACCTGAGCCTGGCCCATCGTGGTGTTGCCCGAGCGCTGCAGATCCGTCAATAGAGCCTCGCCTGCCTTGTATATCCTGGAGAGGCGGAGAAAACTTTTTATCAGTGTTTTAAGAGGGGAGGGAGTTTCATTGAGATAAATAAGAAAATATCTCCCTAACATTTTTTTTTTCATTCTCCGCAAGCTTTCCATTCAATAATTTCTTCATTTACATTTTCCGCCACTCGAACTTGACCTTTCCAACATATTTAGCATATTCAGTATAACTCAATATAATTCAGTATGACTCCTACAAGAGAGAGTTTCTTTTCTATATATGTGAGGCTATGGTCATTATTAACAAAAGGAGGTAAAAGTCAAAAGCAAAGTTGATTAATGTGTTAGTCGTTTCCCGCGACGATTTATGTGTTTAGTGTTTTGAATGGGATTAAAATGGGAAAGGTTGATGTGTATTAGGGACGAGCTTTTTTTTTTTTTCTCTTATCTTTATGTAGGAAATCTAGTCAAAGGCAACATAACCATGAAAAATGCCAACTGAAGCGTCATTCTCTCTTTTTGATGACTTGGGTGTTTCGTGTTTTGAGAGTGACTAGTAAGCAAAAGATTGACTCTTGTTACAAATAAATAAATGAACAAGAGGCAACGCAACCGGTAGAGTGAAAGAAAAATGATCAACTAAAACTATCGATTGTTATGTTGATAGTTTTTTTTTTTTTTTTCGAGTGTTTCAGGTACTTTTTATGTTGATAATGCTATTTTACATGAGAAGAGTTTCGTTCACAGCAAACAGAATCGCTGGAGAAACAAAAACAAAAGAAAATGTTCCTTGAAAAGCTAGTGTCTTATGTTTGTCTTGGTTTTTATTGCCTTTCGAGTGAGTAGTAACAAATGGATGAAGTAGTGTAGGAGAACTTCACTTATTTTTATTCATTTATCTATTTTTAGGATTATTTTTGTTTGTATAAAGGAATCTCATTAAACCCTTCAGTACTGGGACGCATTTTTACCATGAGATTTGGGTGTGATTAGACCATTTATCTTACATTAGCAAGGGTCTATACGTGTCACAAGATTAATAGCCAGATTCTTCACTAATTTAATCCCCCACATAAGTTTCTGAAGGCCAAATAGTCACCCAAATGAATATGGAAATGCATCGTGGTACTGAAAGAGTTGAAGACAACGCAATCAACATAAAAAGACTATTTAAAGTACAATAACTTTTAAATGGCTTGCGTGTGATTAGTAAGCAGTAAGCATTAGAGAAGATACACGTTTAATTTTATAAGAGGTGTCTCATTAAAGAAAACGAAGACAATAAAAACAATCGGAATACAAACTGATGCGGTAGTTCTTAAGAGAAAGTACATGCAGCATTATGGAGCATCTTGTGTGGAAGTGTATACACAGAGCAGGTGAAAAAAAACTGCGGATGATCTATAGCGCATGATCTATATTTACTCTAGCATTACTACGAAGTCTTCCTCATATACAATATCATTTTATCACAAGGAAACTGCTCTTGAAAACGTTACAACAACAGGCTCTCCTGTATTCCCTTTCCGCCACAATGTACATACTTGTTTTCTAATGTGTGATGAAGGCTTGGATAGACAGATAGATAGGTAGATAGATTGATAGACAGCGAGAGAGAGAGAGAGAGAGAGAGAGAGAGAGAGAGAGAGAGAGAGAGAGAGAGAGAGAGAGAGAGAGAGAGAGAGAGAGGTCTTGTTGTGAAAAGATTACGTTTACATGTAAAATCTTGAGTGCAGTAAAGTGTAGCATACAAAACAAGACAAATTCTGGGATGTCTTGGAAATTTTAAGATCTACGTAAAGAATACAAGGGAACACAAAGGAGGAACGAACAAGAGCAGATATGTTGGCCACATGAACGTTCATTTAGTGTTAATGAGAACGATAGACAAAAACAATAACAAGAAAGTCATTGGACATGATACACGATAAGATAGGATAGGATAGGATAGGTAAGCATAAATGTAGAGTGAACGAGAGAAGTAGTGTGTGTGTGTGTGTGTGTGTGTGTGTGTGTGTGTGTGTGTGTGTGTGTGTGTGTGTGTGTGTGTGTGTGTGTGTAATTCACTTCGGTCGCCTACTGGTCACCCAGCCAGTCTTCCCCATTACGGAGCGAGCTCAGAGCTCATACACCGATCTTTGAGTAGGAGTGAGACCACATCACACATAACACACACCGGGAAAGCGAGGCCACAACCCCTCGAGTTACATTCCGTACCTATTTACTGCTAGGTGAACAGGGGCCACACGTTAAGAGGCTTGCCCATTTGCCTCGCCGTTTTCCGGGACTCGAATCCGGGCCTCACGATTGTGAGTCGAGCGTGTTAACCATTACACTACGCGGTGTGTGTGTGTGTGTGTGTGTGTGTGTGTGTGTGTGTGTGTGTGTGTGTGTGTGTGTGTGTGTGTGTGTGTGTGTGTGTGTGTGTGTGTGTGTGTGTGTGTGTGTGTGTGTGTGTGTATAGTGTGCCAGAAAGCAAATACTTTGGGCATATTTCTGACAGAAATAAAATGGTAAGCCCACACACACACACACACACACACACACACACACACACACACACACACACACACGGTAGCTTCATTACTAAGGTTCAACGCGTACAGTAGAGGTGGAAGCGGTGGTGGTGGCGGTGGCGGTGGTGGTGGTGGTAGTAGAGGCAGTGATGGTGGTGGTGGTAGTGGTGGTGGTAGTAGTAGTAGTAGTAGTGGCGCTGTCGACTCGCGTAATTAAATGTTGATGTAGTGAGCATTTATTATAGGAATAATCAACATGCCTTCGCTGTAATAACACAAACCAGAGCCGCCGTGGGAATGTTGAGTATTTCACTGTGTTATTAATATCATGTTATTTACGAAAAAAAAAAAAAAAGAGGAAAAAGAGATAGAGGTGAGCAAGGTTTAAACAAATAAATAATGGGGCTTGTTCTTGTGTGGTATTTGACTGTAATGTTTATTTGTTTATCCATTAATTTATCTTTTCAACGATTTTCACGACTTAGTGCGTTGAAAGGTGTGTGTGTGTGTGTGTGTGTGTGTGTGTGTGTGTGTGTGTGTGTGTGTGTGTGTGTGGAGGAAATACTGCGTGCGTGTGAGGGAGAGATAATTAATGTAATGAGTGTGAGTGAGAGATTAGACTGAGTAATGTTTAGCGCTTTTATGATACATGGGTGTAGTATAGTGTGATTGTGTGTATGAGTATACTTAACTGACTGTGTTTGGTGAGCCTGTTAATGTGTGACTCTGAAATGAAGAGAGCCAAGGTAGAGCTAAAGTACTGCCATCAAAAAGGCTTTTTGTTTACTTATAAATGGCTTAAGTTTTCACTGCTTAGCAACGTGGTGGAATTCGAACGAGTAGATTCGAATCCCACCACGTACAGCCATAAAACACTTTGTCATTTGTCGAGTGGTTTAAAGTTACCGACATGTCACTATGATACCCAGGTTCTAGGTGGTTACACTCAAGATGAGCTTGGGTGGTGATATGGCCCTAATATGGGTAGCACTATAAATAAAATTGCCTGCGCCACTAATGGGCGGATGCTGAACAGCGTTTCCCATACACTTTTAATGTATGCCTACAGGCGCTATAGACCATACCGTAAAAAAAAATAATAATAAAAAAAAAAAAAAAATATATATATATATATATATATATATATATATATATATATATATATATATATATATATATATATATATATATATATATCAAAACACCAATGTCTCTAAATTATCTTTTCTCTCGAATCTTCATTTCTATTTTAAGGGCTTAATGAGCAGATATATTTATCCATTCATTTGTTGGTTTGTAATTAGACTTATTCCCCCGGCCTATAAAGACATTGAAAAATAGAAGTATATATAGAGAAATTTATATAATTTCCACATAGATGTCGGAAGCTAAGCACATTATTGACATGAGTAAAGTGGCGTACTACATAGAAAAAGATATCAAGGAAAGAGGAAACGAGAATAGCTGAATCCACGACGACTGTCATGTACGGGTGGTCTGTGAAGCCCAACCCAGACCGGAAAAAGAAGGGGAATATCAGGCAATAGTTGATGGAGTGATGTTTTGACAAGTACATTACGTGGGAGTGGCGGCCTGGCAGGAGGTGACAGGTGGAAATGAATGATAAAAAAGAATCGTGTGTTTTAAATTTAACTCTGGTAAATACGAGAAGCAAATGTTTGATTTAGGACAGTTTGATAAACCATGTGATTGACTGGTGGATATAAAACAAATTAAAGTTTTGAGAGACAGAAAAGCGAATGACTGACTGATGGGCATAAAATAAATTAATTTTGAATAGATTGATATTTTTCAATTAGATAAGAAGAAACAAATGGTTGCGAGTTAAAACAAATGAACAAGGCAAAAATAAAGAAATGAAAATTAACAGAAAACTGGAATGAAAAATAATATGCAACTTTTTTTTTACAGTTATTTTATATATCTTTCCTTAATTATTAATCAATTTGGGTTATCTTCAATCTTTATACCATTTAAAATTGCACAATCTATAATGTTCACTTATCTGGTTTCTTGCATATGGTTATTAGGCTGTAATGCATCACTTCTGATGATATTCATTATTTCGTGTCAGAGAGAATACTTCAATAAATGTACTTTTTATTTTTCATCTTCATAAGGATGATTTTCAAAGACCAATGAGAAGATTAGCTGGTGTGTGTTTCTTTTTATTGTCACTAACAACAGGACAGCATCACCGGAAACGAAATAACTATAAGCAATTATTTACATTATCAATTTTTGCCATCATGATCTTTAACATGAAAAAATAAGAAATGAACAAGAAATCTAGATGAAACGGTGATACGAAGCGAGAGAGAGAGAGAGAGAGAGAGAGAGAGAGAGAGAGAGAGAGAGAGAGAGAGAGAAGGAGGGGAAGGTAAAATATAAAAGAAAGATGCAAGAGTGAAAGATAACCAGGAAGATGGTGTCTTCAGATTGACAGGTAACAGAGAGGTAAGTGTGTGAGCGTGAGGTCGGTGATGGCTGAGTGACGGGAAAGGGAAAGAAACACCTTTGTCCTGGAAATCTTTTACGTAACCCTCTCATCTTGTTTATGTCGCCTCAGTTTTCTGCTCTATCTATATACCAAGACGGCAATCCCGCTCTGGACAACCAAGACAAAGCACCACACACACACACACACACACACACACACACACACACACACACACACACACACACACACACACACACACACACACACACACACACACACACACACACACACACACACACATATTCACACCATTCACACTCTTAGTTCTAATAATTATAATCTCTCACTATCTCTGCAGCACACTAGTCGGACAAAGACAAAGCACCACACACCTTCTCACCTACATTTATACTTTCAGTTCCTTTAGTCTCTGGTAGGAATATAAATGAATGCTAATGATTACTGATTATGGATATTTATTTATTTATTTATTACCTCATGTATTGCTTCAAGATGGATTGCCAGTAAATGCGAATTAATGGAAATGAATACAGAAAGTGATATGATAAGTAACTATGATAAATTAAATGATAGTAATGTAATATGCTTGTATTAATGCATTTAAATTACTTGAAATTCCAAATATCTGATTGTATACTTCACACAATACACGAAAGAGATGAATTTCCACTGAATACAGATGAATGATGGTAATAATAAATGATAACAACATAAATAAGCATAGATATTTTGAGTAACGTAAAAATAAATATATATAACCTTTTAAAGAATCATCTGACACTGAATCACATAAACATATATCAGTATGAAAAAAAAGGGACAATATAGAGTAATGTGAAAGAGAATTTGGATTGCATATCACAAAGCTATAAATGAAACAACATAATGATTAGATAATCCCTCTTACGCAATAGTTACAAGTTAATATCCATCAAACACAAAGGATTACAAAGGATTGCGAAAGGATTACAAAACAACAACAGACCTTTGCATCTATCCAGGACTGTCTCATTACTCTGCCATGCTCTGCCCTAACTACTAACATAAAAATACTGTCCTCAAACTTATTAGCTTCTTAGTTTTTTGCTAAACACTAATTACTAATATAAAATACTCTTCTCTCTAACTTAACTCTAAGTATTAAGATGGATTTTTTCTATCCAGCATCTAAAGTTAAGGTACTATTTATCTTTTTTCATATAGCAAACTACTACATTTTGGACTCATTATTTCCTGAGACATTGTTATTGAATATTCAATATGTTTGATAAAATCTTCGGTTTTTTATATATTGTTCGTTTTAGTATATCACTATATCACATAAATTATAATGCATTTTACTATTGCTTTAACAATTTTTTATATGATGTTCCGTATTGCAACTATATCGCTATATGTTTCCATTGAATACATTTTTTTTTTTTTTACGATAAGGCCTATAGCGCCTGTAGGCTACTTTGACTGTGTAGGAAGCACTGTTCAAGTTCCGCCCATTAGTGGCGCAGGATATTTTATTTATAGTGGTACCCATATTAGGGCACGTGTCATCACCCAAGCTCATCTTGGGTGTAGAACCTAAGTATCATGGTGACATGTAGGTAACTTTGAACCACTCGACAAATGGCAAAGTGTTTAAGGCTGTACGTGGTGGGATTCCAACCTACGCGTGGACATCTGCCCGATCCCACGCTCACCACCTTATCCACTACGCCATCTGGTTGAGGCTGATATATACTGCAGATAATTGTCAGTTGTTATGTACCTGCAAGGCTGTAAAGTGTAAAAATATAGAATTACATCCTGTATGCTGTTACATTGTAGAAGGGAACAATGTAATACTGATAACGATTTTGATGAAATACCTTTTATTTCTAACTAATTAGGTGACTACTGATATAAAATCACGCTTTCCTTACTACTAACTCATTTCTTAGCATTTAACAAATATAAATACTACTTTCTATTTTACTTCTAATACAACAGCTCTATACTCTCACTACGTATCAGTATACATAAAGATACGCATTTTTCGACTACTAAGATAAAAAATTCGTATATTCTTTGTAATTGCTAATGTAAAAGTAGCATTTTCTATCGTCAATATTGCATTAGTGCTGGCAGCTGAATACACTCAGTAAGAGAGGGAATGCAGAGTCCCTTCAGACTAGGTGAGTGTGAAGTTGAGTGTGGAGGAGAATATTTACTGCAGGGAAATCAAAAGGTCAAAGTGAGGCTGAAATCTATAGTAACTTTATATGTTGAAATCAAGTTTATTCACAGACATTTTACTTTCTGATTACTGGCTTTTAGGTTTGTTAATCTGAATTTATCCGTGAATTTGTCTATTTGTGTCGGTCTATGTATCCTTTGCCTGTCTACATGTGTGTGTGTGTGTGTGTGTGTGTGTGTGTGTGTGTGTGTGTGTGTGTGTGTGTGTGTGTGTGTGTGTGTGTGTGTGCATCTTTCTCATTATGTCTTTATATCGATCACTGCAAATTTATTCGTGCCTTTATATATCTGTGTATCATGTTACGTTCCTATTTGTATGTTTGATAATGTACATGTTTTATTTAACTTCTTAAACTCATTATTAATCTATGTATACCTAC
>NC_059264.1:9695677-9713177 GCF_017591435.1 Portunus trituberculatus | reverse complement strand
ATACGTACAGGTTACATAGTGTATATATTAGCCACGGTCAGTCGAACCGTAGGTCCTTGACGGACGTTCATCACATTATTATAAGGTCAGGTAACAAACCACAACGCCTGAATAAGTTAAACTACAATAGATCTTTGTGTAGAGGAATTAACAAGTACAATAAAAGAAAAAATAAGAAATATGATAGAAAGCAGACATCGTACCATTGTAGAACAAAACGGAAAGTTATACAAATTTATACATTCCGTTGTGAGATCCAATAGGCTTTAATATCCCTTTTGAATATTTCAAAAGTATTAGTTGTTAGGAGAATTTTTTTTTTATCAAGA
This sequence comes from Portunus trituberculatus, assembly GCF_017591435.1. Taxonomy (NCBI): domain Eukaryota; kingdom Metazoa; phylum Arthropoda; class Malacostraca; order Decapoda; family Portunidae; genus Portunus; species Portunus trituberculatus. Next base: position 9,712,848 of record NC_059264.1, on the reverse strand, counting down.
GGCAGACTATTAAAGAGGTTAGGCCATGAACTAATGATGCTGTTTTTAAATAGTATAGTTCTAAAAACTGTTAGAGCTTTGATTAATTAGATTTAACTCATTATTTCTAGTGTTTACAACATTGTCAATTAACTTGAATATTGTGTTTTATTCAGTTTTTTTGAAAATTAAAAATAACAAATTATTTATGAATACAGGAAAACTTCATCAATTTTACCTCAGAGAATATATGATTAGTAGAATGATTTTTTTTTTTTTTTAAGGAAAAAGATGCATTTTTTAATTTTCTTTTTGGCAATGGTCAGTCTGTTAAGGAAGGACGGACACGTACACTCCCATATCGAGACAGTACATAAGGTGTGGGTGACAAAGAGTATGACATATCCTGACCATAGCTTTCGTGGTTAAGTTATTGCGAATTCTATACAGAATACCAACAATTTTTGAAATTTTTCAAACACGTCTGATCAATTTAGTGTTTGAAATTTAAACTTTGATCAATGGTGACCCCAAGAAATTTAGTGTGGGTGACTTGTTGTACTACTTGACCATCCAGTAGAACATGGTTTATTGAATGTTTTACTGATCTACTTTGAAAAAATATACAATTTGTTATTGAAATATGAATCATTAATTTATTTGCATTATCCCATGATCTTATGTTGTTTTATTCGGATATTAAATTTGAGTGGAGGAAGTCCAGGCTTTTGTCCTTTAAGATTAGTGTCGTATCATCACTATATATTACAAATTAGAGTTTTTTACAAGCATTAATATATATATATATATATATATATATATATATATATATATATATATATATATATATATATATATATATATATATATATATATATATATATATATATATATATATATATATATATATATATATATATATATATATATATATATATATATATATATATATATATATATATATATATATATATATATATATATATAAGAAAAAGTATCGGGCCGAGAACAAGAGCCTTGTAGTACACCTTTGTTAATGGATCTTAAAGGAGAATAACAATGATTACAGTACACAACCTGTTTTCTACATGTATGACTACTCTAATAAAGCTTTAGTGGTACACCTCATATTCCTAAATGTTTTAATTTCTGTAGCAGAATATCAAGATCTAAAGTGTAAAATGCTTTGGATAAGTCTATACATAACCCTACTGCATTTTTTTTTCTAAGGCTAAATACACTTTGTTAACGAGTTGAAGTAATGCAGACTCAGTGGATCGGTGTGCTCTGAAGCCATGCTGGTATTCTGGTTAAAGGTTGTTAGCTTCAAGATGATTAGTTAGACGAAAGGAAATAATCTTCTCAAAAAATTATTTCACATCTGTCACCTGATTTGAAAATAGGAATAACTTTAGCTATTTTCAATTGGTTTGGAAATATACCGGTTTTTAAAGAGAGATTAATGATGTGAGTTAAGGGAGTGGATATAAGGTGTGAGGTGTACTTTGATACTTTAGGTGATATAGCGTTATAGCCAGGGGTATCCGATTTTAAGGAGTTTACGATTTTTTCAATTTCATTTTTATCAGTAGGTGCCAAATACAGATGAATTTCTTAGATAAACTTTGTACTTATTTTCTTCATTTAAGGCATGTGTATTATTTACAAAATTTCCATTGAATTTATTGGCAATGTCATTACAATGTGGCTGTAACTCAATAGTTCGTTGTATGTTGCCTGACCTACCCAAAAGAAAATTTATGGTAGACTACTGGCGTTTAGGGTCACCTTGGTTACTTGTGAGTTTATTCTTGTAGTATAAGCTCTTTGCACTCCTTAAGGTTGAAGTTAGTATGCTGCGGAAACGTTTATAGGTAGGTTAATAGACTTTTTTTTTTCTTTTCTTTTGCCAGCGTTTGTAAACGGTGCTTTATTTTATGCTATTTTTCAGTGCAGAAATTATATGCGGATTATTTGCATGCATTTTAGTTTGACGGATATTTCTTATGTGTGTGTGTGTGTGTGTGTGTGTGTGTGTGTGTGTGTGTGTGTGTGTGTGTGCACGCCCTGCTATTTGTGTATGTCTACCTGTCTACTTGTCTGTCTATCCGTCAACCTGCCTGCATACCCTTTCCCACAACAAAGAAATCACATTTGCATGCTAATTACAGGAGGGCACCGCACATCAGCACGCCTGACTCCCGGAGAGAAGGGACAGACACGGTGAATTGAACCAGCCACACACACACCTCCAGTCATGATTTAATGAACACTAGCCCTTCCTTTTAAGCTGAGGCCATGGATAGGTAGTTAGCTAGCTCTCTAGACTATGTAACTATAATTCTACTTGTCCTTCCACCATTTCTCTATTTAACCCCTTCAGTACTCTACCGCGTTTTTATACTCTTTCTAGATACCCTTTGGCAATTTTATACAGCTTCAAAAAACCATGTGGGATAAGAATGGTAAAGATTATAGCCATTATTTTCTAGCCTCCTTAGCCCCTTCCTAATGTAACTAAAATCGTCCAGTCATATCCAGAAATCATGGTGAAAATGTGTCTCAGTCTTGAAGGGATTAAGACTATCCTAGCAAACTTAATTAAGTGTCAGAAGCCTAAAAAGCAGATATTCATACTTATCCTCTTCTGTTTCTTCTTCCCTCCTTATATCTCCCCACAAGTTAACAATTTATTTTCCAACTCATATTGTCCTTCGTTTCTTCATCTATTCTCTATTTGTACTACCCTTCCATATTTAATTCATAGTAAAAGGAATGTTTTTTTTTATATCTTTTTTTTTATTCCCAATATAGAAACCTGTACATATTTCCTTCTAAATTTCTTCCACGTCTCTTCCATTTCATATTCCATTATCACTGCACACAAGTTATATACAAGCTTATTCTACTGTACACACTTTCCTCTGTACTTCTTCCACCTCTCTTCCATTTAACCCTTTCACTGCGACACGAAACAATTAGCAGAACAAGAAGCAATGCGTGAAGTCTTTATAAGCATCTACAAGAAAGTTGGCAATGAAAAAACATACATTTTGCTATTTTTGCCCAGTTTCCGGATTAGATGTTGCTGTAGAACTAGTGATGGTGTCTTAGAGTGTTTGGTAATGAGGGCAAGGTGTACCAAGGGACAGTCAAAGGGTTAAGACTCCATTATCACTCTACACATGTTATATCAAAAAATTTTCTCCTGTACATATATTTCTTTCTACATTTCTTCCATCTGTTTTCCCTTTCAGACTATCCTATCACATTCAATCCATACTTAAAATAGCGCCTTTTCTAAGAGAGTCTCGCATCGAAAACCTATCTTATTGCTTTTCTACCTTACTGGCGTCTCTTCTTTCATTCCCTTCTCACTTTACAACCTACCTTGAGTTCTGTTACCTCGGGTCCTGTCTTCCTCCTCTTCACCTGTACCTCCACCTCTACCTGTTTTTTTTTTTTTTTCGTATTTCTTCTTCCTACTGTTTACTTCATCAACACGTGTTCAAGTTCATCTCATTCCTCTTGACATGTTAGTGACGCGTATATTTTTCTTTAGAGATTAGTTTCGTCTCTCTCTCTCTCTCTCTCTCTCTCTCTCTCTCTCTCTCTCTCTCTCTCTCTCTCTCTCTCTCTCTCTCTCTCTCTCTCTCTCTCTCTCTCTCTCTCTCGTCGATTACTTGAGCTCATCTCATTAAGTCGGCACTGCCTGACTCCTCCTCCTCCTCCTTCTCCTCCTCCTCCTCCTCCTCCTCTTCCTCCATCATTCTCCCCTTCGTTTCCCTCCAAATTCATCTGATCTTTCTCACTCTCCTCCTCATCATCATCTTTCACCTCCTCCTCCTCCTCCTCCTCCTCCTCCTCCTCCTCCTCCTCTTCCTCTTCTTTCCCTTCCTTTTGCTTCTTCTCTTCTCTCTGTCTCCTTTCTTTCCTCCTATCATCACTCTTCCTTCTTCACTTCCTCCTCTACTTCTCACTTCCTCCTCTCTTCCCCTTTCGTGTCTCTTTCTCGTGTTTGATTTAATTGCGTGTTCTCCTCCTCTTCCTCCTCTTCTTCCTCCTCCTTTCCTTCCTCTCTTTATGTTCCTCCTCTGTTTCTCTTTCTCTCTTACTCTGTTTGTCTTCCTAGTCTCCTTTATTTTTATTTTTATGTCTTAATTTTCTTTCACTTGTTTATCTGTTGTTGTTTTTTGTGGGTTTTGTATTTTTTTTTTTTCTGTCAATTTTTGTTTCATTATTATTTATTTTTCGTTTTTTTATTATTTTTTTTCATGTCTTTCTTAATCTGCTTTTCTTCTTTTTTTCCTCTTCCTCCTCTTCCTCCTCCTCCTCTCATTCATCCTCTTCCTCTTCCTCCTCCTCTTCCTCCATTTCTTGTACCTCCTCCGCTTTCTCATACTCTTTATTATTATTATTATTATTATTATTATTATTATTATTATTATTATTATTATTATTATTATTATTATTATTATTATCATTATTATTATTATTATTATTATTATTTTTATTATTATTGTTATTATTATTAATGTTATTATTATTATTATTATTATTATTACTATTATTATTATTATTATTATTATTATTATTATTATTATTATTATTATTATTATTATTATTTTTATTATCATTCATATATTTTGTTCTTCCTCTTATACTTGTTCATGCTGTACACTTTTTTCTCTCTCTCTCTCTCTCTCTCTCTCTCTCTCTCTCTCTCTCTCTCTCTCTCTCTCTCTCTCTCTCTCTCTCTCTCTCTCTCTCTCTCTCTCTCTCTCTCTCTCTCTCTCTCTCTCTCATCTTCTCTTCCTCTTTTCAGCTTCTCCATTTTTTTACTTTTCATTTCCTGCGCCTCATTTTTTCTCCTTTATGTCTCTCCTTCCTTCTCTCATATGTCAATTCCTTACATTCTCTGCATTCCTTTACCCATTCTCTCTCTTTTATTCCATTTCTTTTTTCTTCCTTTCTTTTATCTTTCAGTTCCATTTCTCTAACTCTTTCTCTAATCTCTCTCTCTCTCTCTCTCTCTCTCTCTCTCTCTCTCTCTCTCTGGTATACTCACGTGTTATGGTGATGCTCTTAAGTTTCTTCACCACGTGGTCAATAGCAGGATTCACAGCGCGACACTCCACCTGCACTGCTGACAGGTTGGCGCCGTCCACCTTGTAGCGTGTGAGGTGCGACGTGCTCACCCAGCCCCCATCCTCCTGCGGCGCCACCACGGCCTTGCTTGCCTCCCGCATCTCGCCTGCATAAAGGAAAATAGAAAGGATTAGAAGGGAGATCATCAGTATGTATGTGTGTGGAGTGGTGTCTGTGTGTGTGTGTGTGTGTGTGTGTGTGTGTGTGTGTGTGTGTGTGTGTGTGTGTGTGGAATTATGAAGGTGGAGGAGTAGCCAAAAGCAACAAAATTATAGGAAAAAATGAGTGAAAGGAACAGAATCAAAGAGAGTTCATAAAAAAAAAAAATGTAGGATAACTATCTTGAAACCTTCCTTTTGAGAAAGTTGAAGTCATAGGAAGACGAGGAATGCAGAAGTGGACAAGTAAGTTTCAGAATTCACCGAAAGAATGAATATTTAAGACTGCGTATGTAAGTGAACTTGTGTGGTAGAAAACAATAACAACCTATCCAGAAATTAAGGAAGAACAAGAAAACCATTAAAAAAAAAAAAACTCTTATAACCACAATACAAGCATACCTACCAGCCACAGACCAGGCGAGGGAGGCGGGTGGGTTGGAGACACTGGTGAAGCAGGTGAGGTTAATGGTAACACCGTCCTCTACCTGAGAAGGGCCCAGTACTGTCACGGTGCGGGGGGCATCTGGGGGGCAGTGGCGGGGAAGAGACAAGGAGAAACATATTATGAAAGTGTTAATGGTAAAAGTAAAGGGAGACAATAGTAGTAATAGTAGTAGTAGTAGTAGTAGTAGTAGTAGTAGTAGTAGGTAGCCGTAGTAGTAGTAGGTAGCCGTAGTAGTAGTAGTAGCTAGTAGTAGTAGTCATAGCAGCAGCATCAAAAATAGTTACAGTAATTATAACGGTAACATAATGGACGAGAGAGAGAGAGAGAGAGAGAGAGAGAGAGAGAGAGAGAGAGAGAGAGAGAGAGAGAGAGAGAGAGAGAGAGAGAGAGAGAGAGAGAGAGAGAGAGAGAGGGAGAGGGTGAGAGAAAAAAGAAACATACAAAAGAGATAGACAAGCTGACAGACAGACAGACAAACAGATAGACAGAGACAGAGGTGTGTGTGTGTGTGTGTGTGTGTGTGTGTGTGTGTGTGTATACTCGTGGGATGAGAGGAAAGGGAGAGGGAATATTGAAGCGAAGAGTGTAATTATTGACAAGAAAATTGGCTTGTTAATGGCTTGAGGAGAGGGAAGGAGAGAGAGAGAGAGAAAGGGAGAGAGGGTCAGGAATACTCATTATGAAAGGGGCAGAGAGAGAGAGACTGAGAGAGAAAGAGAGAGAGAGAAAGGGTTAACAATTATTAGTTATGAATGGGGCGCGGATAGGGAGAAAAATATAGCACTGTAATGGAAAAGAAGAGGATGTGAATAGATTGAAGATGCAGAAATATTTGTAATGTACAATGGCATGTATTGTGAAGGAAGAAGAGGGAGGGAGTAAGAGAGATGGAAATCAGAAAAAAATACAAAAAATACGAAAAAAATAACAGGAGGAATGAAAATAGATAAAGAAGTGGATGAAGAGGGAATAGAAGTACAACTAGGAAGAGACTATGTTAAGACGAAGAGACAAAAGGAGAAATGTGAAAGATAAATATAGAAAGTGTAAGAAAGATACGTATGAAATATTAAGTAGAGAGATAATTTAAGATAAAAGAAAGATAAGGAGAGAGCAAAAAATGTAGATAAGAGAAGAGGAGGGAAGAGATACTAAAGGGAGGAATAAGGAAGGGTGGGGAGAATAATGAGGCAAAAAACGCTAATTACTACAAGGATAGGATGGAGAGAAGTGTAGGAAGTGAAAGAGGAGGAGGAGGAGGAGGAGGAAGAGGAAGAAAGAAAAGTGACGAAAAGAGAAGCAAAATTTTAAGAGAATAGTAAAAAAAGATAACTGAAATATATTATTAAAAAAATGAAAGGGATAAAAAAGAGATGATAAAAAAAGGAAATAGTAAAGAAAGAGAGAATGAGGATAGAGAAAATAGAAGAAAAAAGAGATGATAGAAAATGAAATAAAGATAACGAAATGAAAGAAAAATAAAAAAATAATGGAAACTAACAAAGAAAAGGAAGGAAATAGTAAAGGAAGAGAGAATTAAGATAAGGAAAATAAGCAAATAATAAGAAAAGAAGAGGAAGGAGGAGTAGCAAAGGAGGGAATAATGGGGGAAAAATGGAGGAGAAATTCAGAGAGAGAGGAAGAACAGGCAGTAGAGGAACGACAAAGGATGGATAAATGAGAGGAAAAGTAAAGAAGAGAGAATAAAGAAGAAGAAAGGAAGAAAAAATAATAAAAGAAAAAAAAATAGTTCTTGTGTGTGTGTGTGTGTGTGTGTGTGTGTGTGTGTGTGTGTAATCCTTACCTATAACGAGAAGGTTATTTTTTGTAAAGGAGGAGAAGGAGGAGGAGATGGCGGAGGCGGAGGAAGAGGAGGAGGAGGAGGAGGAGGAGGAGGAGGAGGAGGAAGAGGAGGAGGAGGAGAAAGAAGAAGAACAAAGAGAAGAACAAGAACAAGAACAAGAGAAAAATGAAAAAGAAAAAAGAAAAGATGAAGAAAAAGAAGAAAAGAGGAGGAGGAGGAGGAGGAGGAGGAGGAGGAGGAGGAGGAGGAGGAGGAGGAGGAGGAGGAAGAAGAAGAAGAAGAGGAAGTACTAGATAAAGTAAAAAGAAAAAAAATGAAATTGAGAAAGAGAATAACGTTAAAATCTCAGGATTGAAGATAAGCAGAGAGAGAGAGAGAGAGAGAGAGAGAGAGAGAGATTCTAGTTATTTATTTATCCCGTTTTCTTCAGATTATCAAGAGAAACTCATGAAATTGGGAGAAAAAATGCCAAATTCTAGGAAAAGTGTTGATGACGTTTGGAAATTTATCGCCTGTCTGGCTGTTGGGATTTTATGGAAGGAAGAAGAGGAGGAGGAGGAGGAGGACGAGGAAGAGGAGAGGGGGAGGAGAAGGAAGAAGAAAATGAATAGAAAAATAGGTGGAAAAGTAGAAGAGGAAAGCGAAGAGGAGGAGGAAAAGAAGGTGACGGCAGAGGCATGGAAAAGGAGGAAGTGGAGGACATAAAAATTAAGAAACAGAGGATGGAAAGAAAGGGAAGTGGAGAAGGAGGAGGAGAAGCAAGAAGAAGAGGAAAAGAGGAGGAGGAGGAAGAATTGAAGGGTGACAAGAGGTAGTGGAAAGAGGGAAGAGGTAAAAACAATAGACAGATGATATGAAAAGGCGCAAGGAAAAATAGAAGAACATATGAAAGAAATTAGTTAAGAATAGGGAAGAAATAGTCATGAAAGTATATAGAAGGAAAGATGAGAGGAAATAAATAAAAAAGAAGGGAAAAAAATGGAAGATGGAACGTAAACAAAGAAAATAAATATGAAAAATAATGAATGAATGAATACAAAGAATGAAGGTAGGAAAGAAGTAGAGAGATATTATAAGTATAAAGCACACACACACACACACACACACACACACACACACACACACACACACACACACACACACACACACACACACACACACACACACACACACACACACACACACACACACACACACAGTAATCCCTCGTCTCTCTTTCTCACACTCCATTTCTCAGCCTTAAGACCAATGGAAGCTTTGCAATTTAGTGTATTTTCCACCATTCTAAGACTTCATGAAAGGGGAAGAATTGTTGCTTTTAAGGCGAGGAAATGGGGAAGGGAGAAGAAAAGAAGAAGAAGAGGAGGAGGAGGAGGAGGAGGAGGAGGAGGAGGAGGAGGAGGAGGAGGAGGAGGAGTAGTAGTAGTAGTAGAGGGAGGAATTAGATAGAAGGGGAGAAAGAGTTTGAGGCAGAATACCAAAGAAAAAATAACAAAGACAAAATAATTTTAATAATAATGAAAAGGAGAAAAGGAAAAAAAATAGTCTTGTTCATCTGTATTTTGGTTTCTCTCTCTCTCTCTCTCTCTCTCTCTCTCTCTCTCTCTCTCTCTCTCTCTCTCTCTCTCTCTCTCTCTCTCTCTCTCTCTCTCTCTCTCTCTCTCTCTCTCTCTCTCTCTCTCTCTCTCTCTCTCTCTCTCTCTCTCTCTCTCTCTCTCTCTCTCTCTCTCTCTCTCTCTCTCTCTCTCTCTCACACACACACACACACACACACACACACACACACACACACACACACACACACACACACACACACACACACACACACACACACACACACACACACACACACACACATGAATTGTCTCTTTCTCTCACTCACTGTCTAACTCACTCACTCACTCACTCACTCATGCATTCTTATCTTTCAGTCAGTCAGTCAGTCACTCACTGTAGATTGAAAGACTAATATTTCTTTAATTTATCATCCATTCAGTTATTCAGCCAGTCAGTCAGCCAGTCAATAAGTCAGTCGGTCAGTCAGTCAGTCAGTCAGTCAGTCAGTCAGCCAGCCAGTCATTAAGTCAGTCAGTCATTCAATCAGCCAGTCAGTCATCAAGTCAGTAAATCAGTCGGTCAGCCAGTCATTCAGTCAGTCAGTCGCTCAGTCAGCCGGTCAGTCATGAAATCAAACATTCGATCAGTCAGTTAGTCAGCCAACCAGTCAGTCAGTCAGTCAGTTAGTTAGCTAGCCAGTCAGTTGGTCAGTCAGTCAGTCAGTAAGTCAGTCATTCAGTTAGTCAGTCAACCAGTCATTCAATTACTCAGTCAGTAAATCAATCGGTCAGCCAGTTAGTCAGCCAGCCAGTCAGTCGGTCAGTCAGTCAGTCAGTCGGTCAGTCAGTCAGCCAGTCAGTAAGTCGGTCAGTCAGTCGGTCAGTCAGTCAGTGAGTCGCTTCTCGCTTCGCCAAACTGAAGTTAAATACATCAAACTCTTTCATTTGATTTGCGTTGCTGCGAATTTCTTGATAAAAACAAAAAATGAAGACTGAGAAAATAAAGTATGTTAATTTATTTTGGTATTTTCTCTCTCTCTCTCTCTCTCTCTCTCTCTCTCTCTCTCTCTCTCTCTCTCTCTCTCTCTGGTCATGTCAGAAAAATAAGAAAAAAAAAAAAAGAAAAATGAAAACAAAAGCATCACAAACCAGCTCAAATTTAAACAAGACAAGGAAGAAGAAAAATATGAAGCGAAACTAAACATGTGCAAAGTTTATTCAAATATTTCCTGGGTATTTTCTTCGTCGTTCCCAGTCGAGGTCAAACAAGGTCAGGCAAGGTAAGGCAAGGTGATAAGGTCAGCTAGGATCAGACGAGGCGAGGGAGACAGGTCAAAGTGTTAGAACAAGACCCCGCGGCATGCTACAGTGCTGCACCCTAACCACAGAGCCCTTTCTTCACCCTAGCCCGTGTCATAAGGCATTTTTGACGCGCGGGGCAGGGACACACACACACACACACACACACACACACACACACACACACACACACACACACACACACACACACATACAGAGAGAGAGAGAGAGAGAGAGAGAGAGAGAGAGAGAGAGAGAGAGAGAGAGAGAGAGAGAGAGAGAGAGAGAATGCAGACAGGCACACAGGTAAACAGACAAACAGTCGATCACATGTCGAGTAAACAGAAAGACAGCAAGGACATGACACCATGGAAGACATACACATAGACTTAGACATATAGATAGATAGACAGACAGACAGACATAAAAAGTATATAAATAGGCAGCCAGAGACACACTTACACACACACACACACACACACACACACACACACACACACACACACACACACACACACACACACACACACACACACACACACATGAACTAACAGACAGAACATGAAAAAAAACGAATAGAAAAGAGAAAAAAGAATTACAAAAAAGAAGCATGTGGTGAAGAAATAGAAATAGAAGCAGAGAGAGAGAGAGAGAGAGAGAGAGAGAGAGAGAGAGAGAGAGAGAGAGAGAGAGAGAGAGAGAGAGAGAGAGTTATAAGTAAAGAGAGAAAATGAGAAGTAAAAATTTTCGCCCCAAGATGCTTTTGTAATTTGGCTTTTATGTTTTGCCTTTTGTTTCTGTTCCTGGATTCTCGAGAGGAGGAGGAGAAGGAGAAAGAGAAGGAGAAGGAGAAAGAGGAGAAGAAGGAGGAGGAGAAAGAAGAGGAGGAGGAGGAGCAGGAGGAGGAGTAGGAGTAGGAGGAGGAGAGGAGGAGGAGGAGGAGGAGATGGAAGAACATAGAAGAAAGGTTAGGAAGAGATGACATCGACTGGAAGAAGCAAAGAAGTTTAAAAAAATATATGTTTATTCAAGGACTAAATTATAAAGAAAATGAAGGAATAAATGAACGAAGGAATGAATGAATGAAGGAAGGAAGGATGGAAGGAAGGGAAACAGAAAACAGAATAGAAGAAGAAAACTGAAAAAGTGTGTGCTCAAGGAACATATTTTAAAGAGAAGGAAAGAGAGGTAAAAGAAAGAAAAAAAAAAACATGACAACCACTGAAAGAAGAAAATAAAAAGTGTGTTTACTCAAGAAATAAGTGAAGAACGAAACAAGGAATAAGAAAAAAAAGTTAATGAAGGAAAGGAGAGGGAAAGAAAAATTACTAAATAAAAAAAATGTAAGGAAAAGTAATGAAATTAATTAAGAACTAGGGGAGGAGGAACACAAAAAAAAAGAAGAAAGGAAGGAAGGAAGGAAGGAAGGAGGAATAGGAAGAAAAGACATCAAACAAGTCTGTAACTCAGGTGTAATGAAAGAAATAAAGTAAGGAGAAGGAGGAAGATTAAAATTAAGAGAGAGAGAGAGAGAGAGAGAGAGAGAGAGAGAGAGAGAGAGAGAGAGAGAGAGAGAGAGACACGATTAATTAAGAAAGAATAAAACAAAATAAAAAAAGGAGGGAAGAATGTGGAAGACGATGAAAGGAGAGAGAGAGAGAGAGAGAGAGAGAGAGAGAGAGAGAGAGAGAGAGAGAGAGAGAGAGGAAGAGAATGGCTGACAATAAAAACGACCAAGAAGTTATAGAAAGAAGAACAAGAACACGAAGAAGAAGAAGAAGAAGAAGAAAGATGACACGGTAAAGATGGGAAGGAAAACAAAAATTCTGACTGGATCATATAAAAAGAAAAGGGAAAAAAAGAAGAAAAAGATAAAAAGTAAATTAAACTAGATCGAGAAGAGGAAAATAAGCAACATGTCCCCATAAATTTTAAACAAGAAAAAAATAAACAATGAAATTCAAACGAGAAAAGGAAGATAAATAGATGTTTTACTCTGAACTGAAAGAGAAGAAGAGAGAGATGAAATGAGGAAAGGAAAATAGAAAAAAATAACCAAAGGAAATAACAATTAAGAAGATAGAGAAGACGATTAGGGCGACGAATAACGGAATATATAAGGGAAAACGGGGATAAATGGATGATAAGGAAGCGAAAGGAGAAGAGAGGAAATATAAGAGTAATGAAGAGAAATAAAAGAAGACGAAAGAAGAAAAAGTATATAAGAAAAATGGAAAATAGTAAAATTATGATTAAGAACGAGAAGAAGATAGGAAGAAGAAATATAAAATAATTTAGATGAGAAAGAAAATCAGAAGGAATTAAAATTGACAAGGAAAAGAACAAAATGAAAATCCTTGAATAAAGAAGAGAAGAATATAAAGATGACAAGATAAAAATAGTAGAAAATGAAAGTGAGAAGGAGGAGGAGGAGGAGGAACAAAAATAGTGAAGGGGAGGAAGAGAAGAATGAGGAGGAGGAGGAGGAGGAGGAGGAGACGAAGAACACGAAAAATAAGAGAGAAGAATATAAGAGAATAATAGGAAGACGAGAAAAAAAAAACGAAGAAGATTTAAGGGAAAATAAAATATGTCAAATGAAGATGAGGAAGAGGAGGTAAAAGAAGAAGAAAAAAGAAGAGGAGGAGGAAAAGAAGACTTGAAAAACGGAAGGATATAAGAGAAGAGTGAGAAAGAGGAAGGAGATGAGAGGGAAAAAGGATGAGAAGATAAAAATGACGAGGAGGAAGAGAAGGAAGAGGAGGAGAAGAAGGAGGAGGAAGATTTTTGGCAAGGAGGAAGATTAGCATATTGTCTCGTTTTTTGGAGCAAGAGAAGACTCGGGCAGACTTCCTCACTATTTTGCTTGGAGAGAAAGTTTGGCGACCTAAAACTTCAAGAAAAATTGAAAGTGTTTATTTTCCCGATTTTTCTCTTGTTTTTTTCTCTTTTCCTTCTTTTCATCTTCTTTGCCTCTCGAGTTTTCTCTAATAAGTTTCCTCACTGACCTAGATTTATTTTTCTTATTTATATTTTCTTTGTTATTGGGGTTTTGTTTTCGTTTACTTTCTCTTTTTTTTCTCATTTCATTTTGCATCCTCGTTTCTTAAATGATTCTCGAGACTTAGAACTTTGACTTTATTCATTCTTATTTCGACCATTTTTTCCATATCCATCTATTTATTTGTCATTTACTTATTTACCTAACTGTTTTTTTTTTTATTTATTTATACATATAGTTTCTTCCATTATCGAGACTTCTATATAATACAATCTCTCTCTCTCTCTCTCTCTCTCTCTCTCTCTCTCTCTCTCTCTCTCTCTCTCTCTCTCTCTCTCTCTCTCTCTCTCTCTCTCTCTCTCTCTCTCTCTCTCTCTACATAATTATAGACAGAAGTAATGCAGAATTGTCAAACAAATGCAGAGAGAGAGAGAGAGAGAGAGAGAGAGAGAGAGAGAGAGAGAGAGAGAGAGAGAGAGAGAGAGAGAGAGACCTGAGAGAATGAGGGAAAGAGGGATGGAGAGAATGAATGCACGGACCAAGAGAAGAGAGGAATTTTTTTGGAATAGAGAATGAAGGAGAGAATGAGAGAGAAGAGATCGAGAGAGAAAAGAGTGAGAGAAAAATCATAAACGTATATAGAGAGAGAGAGAGAGAGAGAGAGAGAGAGAGAGAGAGAGAGAGAGAGAGAGAGAGAGAGAGAGAGAGAGAGAGAGAGAGGCTGTGTCGTGAGGTGGCATGAATATCTGACAATCGCGTTAATCTCTCAGTCTCTGAGCGGCGTGGCGTGATGAAGAGGCGCTCCTGACACCGCATCGAGGCGTGAGAGGTCCACAGAGAATCCACTCCCCTGTTTGTACTCTAATAAGGGATTGGAACCTCTATTATCTTGACATAGTTTGCATTATTCTTGTTTTTCTATTTCTTTTACGTACACTTTATTTATTTCAATGTGTTTTTGTCCTTTCTGTATTTCCAAACAGTATTCATTACTGTATTTGTGTTTCAACGAGGAATTCAACGTTGTATTACTCTGGGAAGTGGGATTCTATGTCCTGTCTTTATGTTTTAGTGTTTGATACTGTTTAAATTTTTAGTGTTTTGGTTCTGTTTTAGTGTTTTGGTTCTGTTTTAGTGTTTTGGTTCTGTTTTAGTGTTTTGATACTGTTTTAATTTTTAGTGTTTTGGTTCTGTTTTAGTGTTTTGGTTCTGTTTTAGTGTTTTGGTTCTGTTTTAGTGTTTTGGTTCTGTTTTGGTTCTGTTTTAGTGTTTTGGTTCTGTTTTGGTTCTGTTTTAGTGTTTTGGTTCTGTTTTGGTTCTGTTTTAGTGTTTTGGTTCTGTTTTAGTGTTTTGGTTCTGTTTTAGTGTTTTGGTTCTGTTTTGGTTCTGTTTTAGTGTTTTGGTTCTGTTTTAGTGTTATGGTTCTGTTTTGGTTCTGTTTTAGTGTTTTGGTTCTGTTTTAGTGTTTTGGTTCTGTTTTGGTTCTGTTTTAGTGTTTTGGTTCTGTTTTAGTGTTTTGGTTCTGTTTTAGTGTTTTGGTTCTGTTTTAGTGTTTTGGTTCTGTTTTAGTGTTTTGGTTCTGCTTTAGTTTTTTTGGTTATGTTTTAGTGTTTTGGTTCTGTTTTAGTGTTTTGGTTCTGTTTTGGTTCTGTTTTAGTGTTTTGGTTCTGTTTTAATGTTTTGGTTCTGTTTTAGTGTTTTGGATCTGTTTTAGTGTTTTGGTTCTGTTTTAGTGTTTTGGTTCTGTTTTAGTGTTTTGGTTCTGTTTTAGTGTTTTGGTTCTGTTTTAGTGTTTTGGTTCTGTTTTAGTGTTTTGAGACTTTTAATTTTTATTGTTTTGGTTCTGTTTTAGTGTTTTGGTTCTGTTTTAGTGTTTTGGATCTGTTTTAGTGTTTTGGTTCTGTTTTAGTGTTTTGGTTCTGTTTTAGTGTTTTGATGCTGTTTTAGTGTTTTGGTTCTGTTTTAGTGTTTTGGTTGTGTTTTAGTGTTTTGTTTCCGTTTAAGTGTTTTGGTTCTGTTTTAGTGTTTTGGTTCTGTTTTAGTGTTAAGTGTTTTCATGCTGTTTTAGTGTTTTGATACTGTTTTAGTGTTTTGATGCTGTTTTAGTGTTTTAATGTTGTTTTAGTGTTTTGATGCTGTCTTGGTGTTTTGATAATGTTTTACCTATCCTTGAACCCACAAAGGTGATTCAGGATTGTATCTCTCGTGTTCTGCATGATGTACGTTTTGTGCTCCGATATGATTCTTACGGCAGTATTATTCTAGCCAAGGGATTTCAGTTCTTATTTTTCTTCTAAGGCGTTTTGGTGAGAGAATATTTAGTCACGTGTTTGTGTTTTGTTAAGTGGTTTCTGGAATTTATTGTCACAGTGAATTCCCTTTTCTTATTCTTATCCCCTTGAGTGCCATAACGCGTTTCCATATTCATTCTGATTACTGTTTTGTGATTTTATACAGCTTCAGAAACTTATGAGGGGGAGTAAAATAGTGAAGACTGTGGCCATTAATCTTCTGACCTCCGTACACCTTTCGTAATGACAATAAAATGGTCGAATCGTACATAAATCTCAAAGTAAAATTGTGTCCTACTATTGAGGGAGTTAATGGATTTTGATGTTCTGTTCTCTTCCTGTAATATAAAGGCGGTTTCTTTATATTTCCTGTTTTTAATCTGCTAAATGGTAATGAACTTGATAGTTAACCTATACATTTTATTCATTTATTCGTATAGTTCCTTTTGTTATGGTGCTGCAAAAAAAATGATTAAAGAAAACATTTGAATTATGATACTATACTTATCCGAAAACTGGAAAGTAATTACGGTCACAGAATCATCTCTCTACTTTTCATACAATCCGATTTGTTTACCTATCTTATTTTACAGTGTTCAAAGTCACCAAAGCAGTTTTATTCTTTTCTTATTTATTTCTTATATATTTTTTTTCCTGTTTCACATAAATAAAAAGGGTTGATCTGTAAGTAAGGCATGCACGCGTTACGATCCATCAAACTGCAGCATAGACACACAACTCAGGAACTCCATAAAGTGAAATTCAGGAGCTTGAAAATTGACAAAATCTTGGAAATATTTATTAATTTGGCTCCATTTCCGTAAGTTCCTCTGTTGTAGCAAACCGTGATGCCTCCTAGGGGTTGCTCCGTTAGTGGCAGTGAACTGAGACTCATGTGCTTATTTGTGTTAGGTTCCCATTATGATTAATTTCAAAGGCCACAGAGACGATCTAGATTGTTGCGAGGTAGGTTGTCGAGAGAGAGAGAGAGAGAGAGAGAGAGAGAGAGAGAGAGAGAGAGAGAAACGTACAATAAAGTTTATGGTTAGAGTGAAATAAGATATGTTTATAATGGGTGTGATTAAGGAAGGTATGATGATTATTACCATCTTTGACTATACATTATTTTTTTATTAGAACTTCATAAAGTGTTGACTATTCACTAAAATAATGAAGATGGCATTTAAAACACGAATAACTTACACTAAAACTATTCAAAGCCGTAGAATATCTGTTGCTATTACTTACATCATGAAATGCCCTTAATCTCTTTAGTACTGGGACATATTTTCACCTTGAGATTTGTATACGATTAGATCATTTTATTAACATTAGGAAGGGTATATGGAGGGCAGAAGATTAATAGCCACAGTCTTCACTATTTCAATCCCTACGTAAGTTTATGAAGCTGTTGAAAATCCCCAAATAGTAAGTAGAATGAATATGGAAACGCGTCACGGTACTCAAGGGGTTTAAGATAAAATCAT
>NC_059264.1:9675677-9690677 GCF_017591435.1 Portunus trituberculatus | reverse complement strand
CTTTGATTCTCTCTCTCTCTCTCTCTCTCTCTCTCTCTCTCTCTCTCTCTCTCTCTCTCTCTCTCTCTCTCTCTCTCTCTCTCTCTCTCTCTCTCTCTCTCTCTCTCTCTCTGTGTGTGTGTGTGTGTGTGTGTGTGTGTGTGTGTGAACCATATGGAGTGGAAGAAGAAAGAGAAGAAAGAACGTGACGAAGGAAGAGAAAACACAAAGGAACACAAAGAATTAAAAAAAGAAGAAAAAGGGAGAAAGAAGAACACAAAGGAGAAAGAAGAAGTGGCGGAACAGGAGAAGAAGAAGGAGAAAGGTGACATAGATTAAGTGAGAGTAAAAGAAGGGAATGAAGGAAGGAGAAGGTAAAGGAAGCAATAAATCTTTCGAGAGGAGGAGGCGGAAAGTAATAATAACAATAGGAAGAAGAGGAAGAAAGGAAGCAGGAAACGAAAGGAGAGGAGAGATGAAGGCTGTGATAAACGTGAAGGAGAAGAAGGAAGGAAGGAAAGTGTGGGAGGTACTAATAATAACTGGAGACAAAGAGGGAGAGAAGAACGATGTGAAGGAAGAGGAGGAAGAGAAACAAAAATTTTAAGCTATAGAAAATTAAAGAGGTGGAGCTGGGAGATGAAAAATAAGAAGTAAAAGGAAGAGGAGTATGAAATAGAAGGATTTGAAAGTGACAGAGAAAGATGAAATGACAATAATAACGAAAAAAAATTTAATAGTCATAAGAAGAGGAAAAGGAGGAGAAGGTGGAGGAAAAAGGAGAAGGAGGAGGAGGAGGAGGAGGAGGAGGAGGAGGAGGAGGAGGAGGAGGAGACAGTACAAAATGTTGACAAGGAAGCATAAACACAAGAGGCAAAAGCTGCGTCTCCTTGTTCGCTCCACTCAGATGTCTTGCAAGATTTAAACTGTGATGCTCTCTCTCTCTCTCTCTCTCTCTCTCTCTCTCTCTCTCTCTCTCTCTCTCTCTCTCTCTCTCTCTCTCTCTCATTTAGCCTTACATTAGTCTCTCCCTCTGTTAACATGCTTCCATTGATCATTTAATCTTATTGCTCTCTCTCTCTCTCTCTCTCTCTCTCTCTCTCTCTCTCTCTCTCTCTCTCTCTCTCTCTCTCTCTCTCTCTCTCTCTCTCTCTCTCTCTCTCTCTACGCACCTTTCAAACCTTAGACACCCTTTCAAACCTAACTGAGTAGACAAGTAAATTGAAACACACACACACACACACACACACACACACACACACACACACACACACACACACACACACACACACACACAGATAGCTATTCACTGAGCACACAGTATACTCACAGTAGACAGTGAGCGTGACATTAGCAGTGTAGGGTGTCTCCAGTAGGTCATTGGTCACGCTACACTCGTACACTGCGCCGCCCTCTTCAGCCGTCACCGAGACTTCGTAGGTGTTAAATACTCCTTCAGCGTCCTCGGAAGTGGTATCGTCGACCAGCCGCCCGTCCCTGTACCACAACACCCAGGGTCGCGGGTTTCCTCCTGAGACGCGGCAGGTCAATGTGCGCCGCTCCCCTGCCAGCAAGATTTCCCCTGTCTCGTAGCCCGTGATGGTGGGAGGGCCGGGCGGGTCTGTGAGTGATGTAAAGAGAGTGAAGTTCTGTGAGTGAGTGAGTACAGGAAGGGATGCAGTTAGTTAGGGAGTGTGTGAGGCGGAAGAATGTCGCTATGTATATCAGGGCCTTGTTTGTCTCTATCACTATAGGTTGTAATGGGTGTCTTTTGGGTGTTATCAGTGATGTTTACATGGTTCTAGTGGTATTTTGACAACGATTTTCTTCTTTTATAAGTCTCTTTGTTAGTTTTAGAAGCTATCAAGATAGTATTCATGATGACACCAACGGTCTAACTAAGATTCTGCAATTCTAATGGGTGGAGAAAATTCCTTATATTTCCAAGAGTGATTCTATGACTATAGTGAGATTTTAACCTCTTCAGTACTGAGACGCGTTTTCATTTTGATTTCTAGGTATGATTACACCATTATATTTGCATAAAGAAGCGTCTATGGAGGTCAGAAAGTTAATGGTCACATTCTCCACTAGTCTACTCCCCGACATGTGTTTCTGAAGCTGCATAATATCACCAAATAGTAAACAAAATAAACACGGAAACACGTCTTGGTACTCGAGAGGTAGAGACATTTACTGATATTGATAAAAGATATCGATGCGAATCTCACTTAATTTCTCTATAATATTTCACTTTATAGATGAAAAGCCAGATAGATAGTTAGATTGAAAAAAAAGGGTAAAATGACATATACAGACAGATAGGTAGATAGATAGACAAAAATATAGATACAATACATGAATAAATAAATACATCATTACTTACCGAGTGCAGATTTTAGAATGCAAAATACATTATGCTAGTGTGCATAAATTTCACCGTATAATATTTATTGAACATTTAACACACACACACACACACACACACACACACACACACACACACACACACACACACACACACACACACACACACACACACTGGACAAAGAAATATAAAAGGGAAAACCAATGCAGAATCAGAGAGAGAGAGAGAGAGAGAGAGAGAGAGATTGGTGAGCGTAAGGATGAAAGAATAATTATTGCCCAAATGAGCATACACATTGGAGAGCATGAAAAAAATAATAAGAGATAATAAAGATTGAAGAAATGAAGAAATAAAAGGAAAGGAAGATATAAAATCCAAGGGAACAAAAGAGATGAAGAAAAGTAGAATGCAATTAATAGCTTGAGAGAAAAAAAAAATAAAAATGAAATAAAAATAGATATAGATGTGTGTGAGAGAGAGAGAGAGAGAGAGAGAGAGAGAGAGAGAGAGAGAGAGAGAGAGAGAGAATTTATTGGTAAACAGAAAGAGGAGAAGGGCGTTGAGTGAGAGGGAGTTTAAATTTGTGAACAAAACTAAAGGGGTAGGAATCAATTAATGAGAGAGAGAGAGAGAGAGAGAGAGAGAGAGAGAGAGAGAGAGAGAGAGAGAGAGAGAGAGTGAAAAGTGCTCCTTTAAACTTGTAAACATACTTCATACTTTGAAACGAAGGACACACACACACACACACACACACACACACACACACACACACACACACACACACACACACACACACACACACACACACACACACACACACACACACACACACACACACACACACACACACACACACGCCCGGTAGCTCAGTGGTTAGAGCGCTGGCTTCACAAACCAGATGATCGGGGTTCGATTCCCCGGCCGTGTGGAGATATTTGGGTGTGTCTCCTTTCACGTGTAGCCCCTGTTCACCTAGCAGTGATTAGGTACGGGATGTAAATCGAGGAGTTGTGGCCTTGTTGTCCCGGTGTGTGGTGTGTGCCTGGTCTCAGACCTATCCCAAGATCGGAAATAATGAGCTCTAAGCTCGTTCCGTAGGGTAACGTCTGGCTGTCCCGTCAGAGACTGCAGCAGATCAAAGATCACACACACACACCACGTAGTGTAGTGGTTAGCACGCTCGACTCACAATCGAAAGGGCCGGGTTCGCGTCCCGGCGCGGCGAGGCAAATGGGCAAGCCTCTTAATGTGTAGCTCCTGTTCACCTAGCAGTAAATAGGTACGGGATGTAACTCGAGGGGTTGTGGCCTCGCTTTCCCGGTGTGTGGAGTGTGTTGTGGTCTCAGTCCTACCCGAAGATCGGTCTATGAGATCTGAGCTCGCTCCGTAATGGGGAAGACTGGCTGGGTGACCAGCAGACGACCGTGGTGAACCACACACACACACACACACACACACACACATACTCATACACATACACATACACACACACAAACAGAGAGAGCCATCTAATCACTGTTTCCATTAGCCAGTTACATCAGTCAGCGAATTATTCTAGCTAGGAATTAATGTAGTCAGTCAGTCATTCATTCAGTCAGCCAGTCAGTCAGTTTATTAGTCTTTTACTCAAGCAACCATTACTCACAAGTTTTGAGCTAGCAACACATCCATCCAGTCAGCTGAAGCAATCTCACAAGTACTAAATATAATAACCCACACAGTCACACTCAGCTAGCCAGTCAGCCAATATACAAATCAACGTAGTCATCCAGTCAATCAGTCATGTAATTAGTTGAAACAATCATTCAGTCACCCAGTCAGCCAGGCAACCACTTAACACAGTAGTCACACAAAAGTCTTAATAGGAAAAAAGCTAAAAAAATATGCCAAGTACCTAAATAATATGTTATAGATTTTAAAGTACAGCCACCTAACCATCCTCTTACTTAGTCATCCATCCATCCATCCATCCATCCAGCCATCCATCTAGCCATCCATCCATCCATCCATCCAGCTATCCATCCATCCATCCATCCATCCATCCATCCAGCCAGCCAGCCAGCCAACCAACCAGCCAGTCAGTCTACCAGGTAACCCGCAGCCAGTCTTACAAAGCTTTAAGTGGGGGATGAATAACAAATGAAGGCGGGCGTTGATGCATCCCTCCCCGCTCATTCATTATTCAAAGGCGCTCATTCACGCTAGGCACTGCGTGTGTTGGCGCTGCTTTCTAACCTCCGCGCGTCTTCACCACTCCACAAACTTCCTCAGTAGAAAAAAAAGTAAATATGTCGCTCTTATCTAAGGGGATGAGAGAGAGAGAGAGAGAGTGTGTGTGTGTGTGTGTGTGTGTGTGTGTGTGTGTGTGTGTGTGTGTGTGTGTGTGTGTGTGTGTGTGTTTCTCTCCCTGTCTATCTATCTCTGCCTATTTGTTTTCTCTCTCTCTCTCTCTCTCTCTCTCTCTCTCTCTCTCTCTCTCTCTCTCTCTCTCTCTCTCTTACAGATTCATATTTTTGTTTCCAGTGAGCAAATTTTTCATAACGCGCGTTCATGTGTGTGTGTGTGTGTGTGTGTGTGTGTGTGTGTGTGTGTGTGTGTGTGTGTGTGTGTGTGTGTGTGTGTGTATATATGTATGTTCGTGTATTATTTTACCTCAATTTTCTCTCTCTCTCTCTCTCTCTCTCTCTCTCTCTCTCTCTCTCTCTCTCTCTCTCTCTCTCTCTCTCTCTCTCTCTCTCTCTCTCTCTCTCTCTCTCAACGCCACACCAGTTAATAAACACACACACACACACACACACACACACACACACACACACACACACACACACAGACACACACACACACTAATGCGTATATAAATAAGGACACAGACCCATAAATCAAGAGGAATATAAACAAAAAGAAAAAAAAAATTCTCGCAGCAATCAAGAGGGAAATAAATAAATAATAGCGTTAGAGGGAGGGGAGATAGAATACCTGCACTTTTTTAAGAAGGTAAATGGAAAGCAGTTTAGGCCACGGCTCTTGCTAATCGCATTCCGTATATAAATATTAATTGATAGAAATGAAGCCGCCAACCATTCAGCCAGCCAGTCAGTCAGTCAGCCAGTTAGTTCAGTCAGTCAGTCAGTCAGTCAGTTGGTCAGATAGTTAGTCAGTCAAATTTTGGTTAGAGTAGGACAGTGAATTCATTATGCTTTATTTTTGAGAGAGAGAGAGAGAGAGAGAGAGAGAGAGAGAGAGAGAGAGAGAGAGAGAGAGAGAGAGAGAGAGAGAGAGAGAGAGAGAGTTTTTCGGTCACTAATTTTTACTCTCATTCATATTTGGTGTTTAAAAGAGAGATAGATAGATAGATGGACAGAAAGATAGAGAGACAGAGAGAGAGAGAGAGAGAGAGAGAGAGAGAGAGAGAGAGAGAGAGAGAGAGAGAGAGAGAGAGAGAGAGAGAGAGAGAGACGTACTCTTACACATGTGCAAAATAAGTCATTCTAAAACCTTGTTACACACACACACACACACACACACTCTCTCTCTCTCTCTCTCTCTCTCTCTCTCTCTCTCTCTCTCTCTCTCTCTCTCTCTCTCTCTCTCTCTCTCTCTCTCTCAATAGTGGTTTACGGGGCGCTCGTGTGTTTTGCCCGCGTTGTAAACCTTCAGGAATTTAACTTTGTCCATCCATTGTAGGTTTAATTTTCTCCTCTCAAGTCATGCTATTTAGAGGGTTCATTTAGAGAGAGAGAGAGAGAGAGAGAGAGAGAGAGAGAGAGAGAGAGATTTTGTTCCAATTGTATGTACTCCATCATCTATCTATTTTTATTTTTTCTCTTTCTCTCTCACTTAAATTATTATGAATTTTCTTTTATGTCTTAGTGCTTCGATTATTATTCTTCATTTTTCATTGGTTTGCTAATTTTCTGTTTTATTTTTGTATCAACATGTGACTTTTGTTTGTGTCTATACGTATCTATCTATCAGGTTTATTTTCTTGTCCATTTCTTAGTCTCTCTCTCTCTCTCTCTCTCTCTCTCTCTCTCTCTCTCTCTCTCTCTCTCTCTCTCTCATTATTTTCGCTTTCATTCCTGCCTTTTTAGTTACTTTCAAAAGCTTTCCATGGATGTGTTCGTTTCAACCTCTCAGGCTTTCACAACCACTACTCTCCCCACCTCGCTCTCTCTCTCTCTCTCTCTCTCTCTCTCTCTCTCTCTCTCTCTCTCTCTCTCTCTCTCTCTCTCTCTCTCTCTCTCTCTCCTCCTCAGTCAGTCAGTCACTCAGTCATTCACGCACACTAATTTGCTCTCCTCGCTTACACATTCCCTCACTTCCTGCTTCCTTGCCTCCCTTCACTCATTATTCAGTTGCTTCTTTCTTATTTCTCGGTTTATATTTCTCTCTCTTCCAGTTTTCTGTATTTTTCTTTTGTCTTTTGTTTATTTTGTCATTTTTTATTTAATTTCGGTTTACTTTCATTCATTCACTCATTTTCTGTTTTTTTTTCTCATTTTCGTCTCCCTCTCTCGTATTCTCAATTTGTTCACTCTTTGATCGTTGCCTTATTCATTCGTTCATTTGTATTAATGTTTCTCTAATTTCTTTTTCATTTTTTTTTTCATTATTTCCTTCCTAACAGATTTTTTTGACATTTGTTTTATTTTATTTTCTTTTTCAACCTAATTTTCTTTATAATTTTCTATGTTATAAAGTTACTTAGGGTTTTATTTCTTTAGTACATTCATACGTTATCTTTCTCTCTCTCTCTCTCTCTCTCTCTCTCTCTCTCTCTCTCTCTCTCTCTCTCTCTCTCTCTCTCTCTCTCTCTCTCTCTCTCTCTCTCTCTCTCTCTCTCTCTCTCTCTCTCTCTCTCTCTCTATCCAGTATTAGTGCATTTATATAAATTCACTACTTTTAAACAACCAGAATCACCAACATCCAATACCATCACCACCACAACCACCACAACAACCACCACAACAACAACCAGCATAACCACCACCACCAGCGCGTCCACCATCACCACTATCGCCACCACCACTACCATTACTTTTTTTTTTTTGATGTACATAGATAACTTGGACTGCGGCATCGTATCAAAATTATTAAAATTCACCGACGACACTAAACTAGGTAGGAAAGTACGCACAAGAGACGACTGTGATGCCATCCAGCGGGATTTAAACAACTTTAGTAGCTGGAGCGTTTAATGGCTTTTAGATTTTAATGGAAATAAGTGTAAAGTAATGCACACCGGCCAAAACAATGGGAAATATAGTTACAAATTACATGAACGAAACTTAATTAAAGTCACCGAAGAGAGTACTGGGAGTACTCATAACAAATGATCTGAAATGTGCTGCACAGTGTTCGGCCGCGAGTCGTAAACGATTTATAGAGTGTAATTTTTATTATAAAACACCTGAAGTCATAACGCGTCTTTATACATCATTAGTGACCCCGCATTTGGAATACGCGGTTCAGTTTTGGTCTCTATGCTCTCAAAAAGATATTAATAAATTAGAATACGTGCAAAGACGAGCAACGAAACTAATTCCCGGAATACGTGGTCTGTCATATGAAGAACATCTCAAAAGATTAGATATGTTCTCCCTCAGAGATCGTCGCATCCGAGGTGACCTCATTCAAACGTTTAAAATACTTAAAAATATAGATAAGATCGATTACGAAATTATTTTTTGAGCTTTCGCAATCAGTAACAAGAAATAACGGCTTGAAGCTTAAAGGACAGCGATTTAATACTGATTTGCGAAGAAACTTTTTAACGTAAGAATAGTTGAACACTGGAACAAGCTGCCAGCGTCCGTCGTCCAAGTTAACACGGTAGCTACGTTCAAAAGTAAATTAGACAAGTTTTATAAAGAAAATGGTTTCCGATAATTTTTTTTTTCTTTTAGCGATAGTAGTAGTTACGCTAGATATCTCTTTTTCTTAGCGATAGTAGTAGTTACATTAGTACTCTCTTTTTCCCATCTTTCCTTTATAAATTTCCCCGACTGTCCTTCTCAGATATCAGGGTGTAATTTTCGGCTTATTTCTTGCCGGGTGACGCCGAAGGGAGTGGTGGGTGGGAAGGAGCTTCATCAATTCTATCCTTGCCTCCTACTAAGTATGTAACTTCTGTAGATGTAGTATAGTAAACGAGTGACCTCGTCATAGGTCGCAAGGCCTCCTGTCACTCGTCTTTCCTATATATTCCTATATATTACCACCACCACTACCATCACCACTCTAGCTCTCATTCACAATCACATATTATTCAAAACCAGGAAAGAGTAACAGAAAGAGAGAGAGAGAGAGAGAGAGAGAGAGAGAGAGAGAGAGAGAGAGAGAGAGAGAAAGTAAATATTAATCGAAATAAAAAGAAAGAAAAACAAAAAAGAATACACACACTCTCTCTCTCTCTCTCTCTCTCTCTCTATTCCACATATTTTCATCCACCTGCAGTGAGTGAGTGAGTGAGTCAGTGAGCGAGCGAAGCATTGAGACACTTTCGACGTAAATCAACGAAAATGAAATAAAAAAAAGGCAAAAGAAAAAAAAAAACGAAACGATGGAAATAAAAAAAAAAAAAAAAACATGGAATATAAAAAAAAAGAGAACAAAAGAGAGAAGAGGAAAAAATATTATATGCTCGTCCTACTGTGGCGCTCTCCCCTCTCCTCCCTCTTTCTATCTCCTCCTCCTCCTCCTCCTCCTGCTCCTCCTCTTCCTCATCCTCCTCTTCCTCCACACCAGATGTAAAGTTTGCTCCGGATTTCTGCAGCGGCGTTCAGTTAACCGGATTTATAAATGAAATCGGACTGGAGTGAAGCTGGGGAAGGAAAGGGGAGGGGGAGAGGGGAATGAGGCTAAACTATCAACAGGAGGAGGAGGAGGAGGAGGAGGAGGAGGAGGAGGAGGAGGAGGAGGAGGAATAGGAATAATAGGAAAAGATTCTGACGGGCGCAGGAATTAGAGAGAGAGAGAGAGAGAGAGAGAGAGAGAGAGAGAGAGAGAGAGAGAGAGAGAGAGAGAGAGAGAGAGAGAGAGAGAGAGAGAGAGTTGAATGTCATTGGAAAAGCGGAAACCAAGAAGATGTGAGACAGAAAAATAGAAGAAGAAAAAGAAAAGGGAGATATTCAACCGAGAAATAGAAAAAAAGAATGATTGAATATGTATGAAGAAGAAGAGAAGAGAAGGAAAATGAGAGAGAAGTTTGATGTAGAGAGAGGTAAGGAAGACAAAAAAAAAAAGGTGAGACATGAAGAGGAGAAAAGGAGGAAAAGAAGAATTTTAGAGAACAGAATGACAGCAGGAGTAATGTTGGGGAGAAGAGAAGAAAAAGAGAAGAGGGAGAAAGAATAGGAAGAGGAAGAGGGGAGTGTAATGAGTAAATGATGAGAAGTTTTTGGAAGTTTGTACTAGAAGAGGAGGAAGGAAGTAGAATAAATAAGGAAGGAGACAATCTTGAAAAAAAATAAATAAATACGAGGGGAGGGAGGAATGTGAAAGGAGAGATATGTAGAGGAATTTCTATGGAGAGAAGAAAGATGAGAAGGGAAGATGATTGGGGAGGAGGAGAGGGAGTGTGCAAGGTGTTAGTGAGAATAAAGGAGTAAGAGGAGGTGGAAGAAGAAATGAAGGTGGTCATGGTAGGAGAAGGAAGAAGAAAAGAAGATGGTGGTGGTGACGGAATACAAAGGAAGAGAATACTAAAGAAAGAACAGACAGCAACAGCCTGACTAGGATAAACAAGACTGTCTATGTGATTATGCCACCACTGCAGGCAAGTATATCTCAGGGGGATCAAATGTGAAGAGGAACATTTTGTAATAAAAAGCATGAAGATCTAATTTTGTTTTTCTTATCTGAAAATTGTGACAACTACAAAATTGCCAGAATTTTAAAAGACATAAAAGAAAAAGAAAAAGTGTATATTTACTACATCTCAGAGAATGAAATGCCAAAAGGAGGAACTTGTAGGAAAAAGTAAGAAAATACTAGATGCAGGATAAAGGAAGAGGAGAAGGAGGAGAAAGAGGAGGAAAAGGGAAAGGCGGAGGAGGAGGAGGAGGAGAAGAAGAAAGGAAAGAAGAAGGAGGAGGAGAAAAAAAAGAGGTGGAGGAGGAGGAAGAGAAGGAGGAGGAGGAGTAGGAAGAGAAGGAATTGGTGGATGCGACGATGAAGAACGACTAAAAAAAAAATGATGTTTTTGACTGGCAATTGCAAAGTTTTGTTTATAGTTCACGATTGTTTACAACACACCAGCTGTTTCTGTATTATATGTGGCCTGGGAGGGAAGGAGGCGGAGAGGGAAGTGGAAGAGGAGGAGGAGGAGGAGGAGGAGGAGGAGGAGGAGGAGGAGGAGGAGGAGGAGGAGGAGGAGGAGGAGGAGGAGGACGAGGAGGAGGAGGAAGAGGAGTAGGAGGTCGAGGAGGAGGAAGACGAGGAGGAGAAGAAGAGGAAGAAGGATGAGGAGAAGGAGGAGTGGAAACCGCAAAGAAAAATGATTGAGTTTATAAAAGCATTGTGAAAGCTCTTTAGTGTGTGTGTGTGTGTGTGTGTGTGTGTGTGTGTGTGTGTGTGTGTGTGCGTTTGTGTGTGTCTGTGTGTGTGTGTTTGTGTTATTTTTTTTCACCATGGTTGTCTGCTGGTCACCCAACCAGCCTTCCCAATTACGGAGCGAGGTCAGAGCTCATAGGCCGATCTTCGGGTAGGACTGAGACCACAACGCACTCCACACGCCGGGAAAGCGAGGCTAGAACCCCTTCAGTTACATTCCGTACCCACTTACTGCTAGGTGAACAGGGTCTACACATTTAGAGGGCTTGCTCAGCTGCCTCGCCTCGCCCGGGACTCGAACCCGAGCCCTCTTGGTTGTGAGCCGAGCGTACTAACCACTACACTACTCGGTATGTGTGTGTGTGTGTGTGTGTGTGTGTGTTTCACTGTTTGATCTGGTGCAGTCTCTGACGAGACAGCCAGACGTTACCCTACGGAACGAGCTCAGAGCTCATTATTTCCGATCTTCGGATAGGCCTGAGACCAGGCACACACCACACACCGGGACAACAAGGTCACAACTCCTCGATTTACATCCCGTACCTACTCACTGCTAGGTGAACAGGGGCTACACGTGAAAGGAGACAAACCCAAATAACTCCACCCGGCCGGGGAATCGAACCCCGGTGCTCTGGCTTGTGAAGCCAGCGCTCTAACCACTGAGCTACCGGGTGTGTGTGTGTGTGTGTGTGTGTGTGTGTGTGTGTGTGTGTGTGTGTGTGTGTGTGTGTTGTACCTACATATGATCACCACTCCTCATCTGCAATAAAGGCTGTCCCGGAAGTGGTTGAACAAAAGGGCAGGCTAAAAGTCTCCATAAAACATGAATCCTTTCATCCTCCAATCAAGACGAGACGATTCACGATTTCTATTTATTTTTTCATTTATCTTCTTTATGTCTTTCTCGCCGTGCAATGAGAAGCGTTCAAATTTACATCAACCTTTTATTTTTTTTTTATTTGCTTTTTTTCTTTTATTCGTGTAATGGATTCGAAAAAAACAAACAAAAAGTAATGTGTGTGTCACCTATTGCAATCAATTCATTTATGTCTTATTTCCATTCGTCCTTGAAATGTTCTCTCTCTCTCTCTCTCTCTCTCTCTCTCTCTCTCTCTCTCTCTCTCTCTCTCTCTCTCTCTCTCTCTCTCTCTCTCTCTCTCTTTTCTTTTTATATTTTTCTTTTTTAAACTAACATGATCCTTGTTTTCATATTTATTTTGAGTTTGATCTCTTTTTATTCCAAAAATATTTTGCAGATTATAATTTCAATGGTGCTGGAGATACATAGTAGTAGTAATAATAGTAGGGGTAGTAGTGGCAGTGGTAGTAGTAACAGTGGTAATAGTAGTGGCAGTAGTAGTGGTAGTAGTAATAGTAGTATTAGTAGTATTAGTAAAAATAGTAGTAGTAGTAGTAGTAGTAGTAGTAGTAGTAGTAGTAGGTGGTAGTAGCAGCAGTAGTGCAGCAGTGGTAGGGTCGTGGTGTAGTAGTAGTAGTGGTGGTAGTGTAGTAGTGGTGGTGGTGCATGGTAGTAGTAGTACATAGTAGTAATAGTAATAGTAATAGAAGTAACAGTAATAGTAGTGGTGGTAGTAGTAATAATAGTAGTAGTAGTAGTAGTAGTAGTACTAGCATCAGTAGTAGTAAAAGTCGTAGTACTAGTAAAGGTAGTAGTATAGGTAGTAGTAGAAGTCGTATTAATAGTATAAGAAGTAGTATTAGTATTAGTACTTGTGGTAATAGTAATGGTGGCGATAATAGTTTTACTTGATAGGAAAATGGAAAACACATCCAAAAGAATAAAAGAGGAAAAGGAAGAAGGAACAGGAAGAGAGAAATAACAAAGGAAAAGGAAAGATAAATCGAAAGTATGTAGAGAAAGAGGAAATAGAATAAACAGGAAAGGAAAGATGGAGAGACTGACCTAGATCATGTGTGAGAGAGAGAGAGAGAGAGAGAGAGAGAGAGAGAGAGAGAGAGAGAGAGAGAGAGAGAAAAGCAGACACTCATTTAGTCATGGTCACCCAGCCAGTTTCCCCATTACGGAGCGAGCTCAGAGTTCATAGACCGAGACAACACCACACACCATTCACCAGGAAAGCGAGGCCACAACCCCTCGAGTTACATCCCGTACCTACTTGCTGCTAGGTGAACAGGGGCTACACATTAAGAGACTCGCCCATTTGCCTCGCTACGCCCGGGACTCGAACCCGGGCCTTTTCGGTTGTGAGCCGAGTGTGCTAACCACTACATTAGAAAGACAAGAACTGAAAGACAAATGTACAAAAACTAAGAAACAAAAAATTACGAAACAACCACATACACACACACAAAAAAAAAAATACAAATAACCAGAATTTGAACCCACAACACATCTCGTACTCAACAACTTTACCATTGAGCCACAAAGGCCTGCCCAAACTTTCAGACACTCACGCAGGACAGAGAGGGTGATGCTGGCGTGGAGGCCGTGGGGCATATCGTGCAGGGCGGGGTGCAGGGCGTGACAGGCGTAAACCTTCCCGTCATCAGCTGCCGTCGCCTGTACCACCAGCTGAGATCGCAAACTCCACCGCCGCGCCAAACTGGAAGCCTCTACACGGTCATCTTGTAGGTCTGAGAGAGGGAGAGAGAAACAGAAAGGTACATGGGTTTAGTAGGAAATGTTGAGTGTGTTATGGTATGAGAAGAATGGAATATTATGGTGAAAAGATATTGCCGGGGTATGAGAGAAAGGGAGGCAGGAGTAAATAAAATGATGACGTTGGTGAATGAGAGGGAAGATATAAGAATGAGGTAGATGGATGGTAAGATTGTATTAGAGGATAAGAAGGGAAAAGAGAAGCAGAGGAAGGTAATGGGATGATGCTAAAAGAGTGTCAGGGTGTAAGAAGAGAACAAGGAGAGGTGTATTAAACTTAGGGATCCCACATATAATATCCGTATGGAGAGATGAGGGAAAAGTATACAAAAAACAGTAGTGAGGTTAATCTTGTATATTATCCCTAACTAAAAGCTAATAGGCGAAAGTTATAATTTTTCAATGAGCCATAAGTCTACAAAATCAGGAGAGAATACGTCACAAACTCAACACTGTACGCTGGTCTGCGGAGAAAAGGTAGAGAGATGAGACAGAAAGAGAATGTGGGAATGCAGAAGGGAGAGACGACGAATGTGTGGGTTGGAGGATACCTGGAACTGATCTACCAAGCAGGAGAGAGAGAGGAATACCTAAGAGAAGGTTTATGGATGCAGCAAGGAAATGTTTATAATGGGTGTACCTGAGGAAGACAAAGAAGACTGAGAGTGTTGGAGAAAGTTGATCCGCTGCGGGTGTGACCGAAATACCCGAATGAATAATATATGAGAGGTAATAAAGAGGGGAGGCACAGAAGAGAAGATAGATATGAAAGGATGAGTAGAATGATGGAAATGCTAGAAAATGAGGAGGAAAATATACAAGTAGAGAAACTAAAGGAAAGACAGGAATGCTACAGAGAGAGAGAGAGAGAGAGAGAGAGAGAGAGAGAGAGAGAGAGAGAGAAGAGGAACAAGAGGAGTGAGTAAAGAGGAAGAAGATACGGAGAAAAGATATCAAATACACTGATAACAGAAGATAAGGAATAATGAAACAAGAAAAGTAAAAATAACAAAAAAAATAAGAGAAATTCAAGAAATATTTGGATAAGGTCACACGAGGAAGAGGAAGAACCAAATGAAGGGAGAATAGAAATAATAATTTACTAAGAGGAAGGAGAATATGAGAAGAGAGGGGAGCAGGTGACGAAAGAAAAAAAAAGATGCAAGAGAGAGAGAGAGAGAGAGAGAGAGAGAGAGAGAGAGAGAGGAGAATGGTCGAGGTGAAGAGAAGTAACAAGAGGAAAGGAGAGGAGAGGAAGAGGAAGAGAGAAAAGGAGAGAAGTGATTAGTTGTAAGGGTAGCTGATGTATAGAGAGGGAAGATAATGACTAATAGCGAGGAAGTGAGATAAGAGCCAATAAATAAGAGGAAATAGGTCATGAGGAGGAGAAAGGAGAAAGATTATAGAAAGGAAGGAAGGGAATCGTAACAGAGGGGAGATAAGAAAGAGAAGGAGAACG
>NC_059264.1:9663177-9673177 GCF_017591435.1 Portunus trituberculatus | reverse complement strand
AACTGCCTATTCAATACCTTAATGACTTGCTGTTTGGTGTTCCTTTGTATTCCTTTGCATTCGTCCTCCTCCTGGTCCTCCTCCTCTTCCTCTTCTTCTTCATCTTTTTTTTCCCCTCTCCTCCTCCTCCTCCTCGACCTCTTCCTCCTCGTTAGAGTTAAAATTACTTTCCAAAGAGCCATTCAGAGACTTTAAAGGGCTGTTACTGTTCGCCTATCATATTTAATCATAATCCTGCTCTTTTTCATCCTAAATTTCTCAGGTATAGGCAAGGTTTTCAATAGTGGTGGAGGGGATATACCAAGGATGATACGCGCACCATTTTCAATCAGTGACAAGAAAGGAGCAAAAAATCATTCGTTCAAGCTTGAGAAACCTTGATTTAGAATAGGAGGCAGGAAGGAAGTTGTGAAATATAGTGGGAAAAGGAAAGGAACAGAGTCAATAATCAAGTTTTTCATTAGGGATTTATTAAGAAGCCCCAAAAAGGTAAATAGGGTCTAAGCAGTTATGTCTTGTATAGTGACTGTCATTTGTAGGACCTAAGGTTTCTTGTGGCTTACTTTCCTTTTGTTTTTTCAGTGTAAGAGAAGAAAAAAACTGGCCAAGGGTAATAGAAATTGAAAAAAAGACTTATGTTCTCATCTAAGGTCACTGCAAGAGAAAGGGAGGTGTGTGTAGAGGAGACTTCTGTTGTTGTGTATTGTTAGCCACTGTGGTCTTGTTTACTAATGTTTGAACGTTTTAATTTTGGTGTGTGTGTGTGTGTGTGTGTGTGTGTGTGTGTGTGTGTGTGTGTGTGTTAAATGTTTTGTTGTTTTATTTTGGGTTGTATTTGTTGTTCTCTATCTCTTTTACTTTTTTTTTTTTACTTCATCTTTGTCCATTTTCTTCTTTCTTCTTTTTTTTCGTTCTTAATTTTTTCTTGTTTTCCCTCGTTTTCATTTTCGTCCCCATTCATATCTTCCTCTTCCTTCTCTCCTCCTTCTTCTCCTCCTTTCTCCTTCATCCTCCTCCTCCTCCTCCTCCCCAATACTGGAAACAAAAACGTCAATTATATGTGGAGATTTTAACCTACCATACATTAACTGGAAAATTTTAACATCCGATAGCGAGGGATCCAGATTACTCAACGTGGTGAGAAAGTTATACCTTTCTCAATTTGTAAGAGAACCCACACTAGACAATAACATCTTAGATATCGTATTAGCTTCAGACGCTGATTTGATAAATACCTGTGAAGTGGGTGAAGTTTTAGCTAACAGCGATCATAAAATTATACGATGTAATATTAACTGCGAGGTAGATATAAAAGAAAACGCACTTTTAGTCCCAAACTATAAGAAAGGTAACACGCTAAGACTTAAATTAGAATTACAAAGAATTAATTGGCAAACAGTCTTCGCAAACAAAGACATGGAGCAGATGTGTTCAGCCTTTACTAACATTCTCCTTGAAACAGAAAGTAAATGGATTCCACAAGTTAGAAAACGAATAAATAGCACAAAAATCCCCAATGGATGACACACACTATAAAACACATCATCGCCAGGAAAAAGAGCTTATATGCTAAATATAAACGAACTAAATCTGATAACGATTACAGCAATTATATTACCACCAAAAGATGTTGCGAGAGAGAGATAAGGAAGTCGAAGCGCAATCTCGAAATAAATATATCAAGGCAAGCAAAACAAATCCTAAAAGTTTTTCCAATACATTCGTAGTAAAAAGACTGTCAAAGAAAAATTGGGCCGATAAAAGATAATAATAACACACTTGTGAGTGATAGTAAAGCCATGGCAACAATCCTAAATAACTTTTTCACAGCGTGTTTATCACAGAAGACTTTTCGACCTTGCCAACCGCGATCAACATGTATAGAGGATCTGAAAATGAAAAGCTGATAATAGACGAAATTAGCGAAGACGATATAGCCAAATACCTGCGCAACCTTGACCCCAATAAGAGCACAGGGGCTGATAGATTATCAACGAGGCTATTAAGAGAATGTCAAGAACAGCTGGTGTTACCTCTTAAATTACTTTATAATAGATCGTTGCAGGAAAGAAAAGTACCAAGTCACTGGAAATGCGCTAATGTCACGCCAATATTCAAGAAGGGCAACAAAAGTGATGCTGGTAATTATAGGCCCATCAGTCTCACCTCGGTAGTTATAAAAATTCTAGAAAAATAATTAGAGACAAAATTATTTCCTTTCTAGACAGCCACAAATTGATATTAGACTCACAACATGGTTTCAGGAACAACAGATCATGCCTAACGAATCTCCTAGAATTTTTCAATGACATATTCTCTAATTATGATGACAGAGCTCCATCCGACATAATTTATCTTGACTTCAGGAAAGCTTTTGATACAGTCCCACACAAACGTCTCTTAATTAAACTGAAAGCCCACGGGATGGGAGAGCAGTTGTGTGGATGGATTGATAGTTGGCTAACTAATAGAAAGCAAAGAGTTGTTATTAACGGAGAAGCTTCCGACTGGCTTCAAGTTACGAGTGGTGTTCCCCAGGGTTCAGTTTTGGGTCCATTACTTTTTTGATATACATAAATGACTTAGACTGCGGCATCGTATCAAAAATATCAAAATTCGCCGACGACACTAAACTAGGTAGCAAAGTATGCACAAGAGACGATTGTGATGCCATCCAGCGGGATTTAGACAACCTTAGTAGCTGGAGCGATAAATGGCTATTAAATTTTAATGCAGATAAGTGCAAAGTAATGCACATCGGCCTAAACAATGTGAAAAATAATTACAAATTACATGGACGTAACTTAATTAAAGTCACTGAAGAAAAGGACCTGGGAGTACTCATAACAAATGACTTAAAATGTGCTGCACAGTGTTCGGCCGCTAGTCGTAAAGCTAACACTGTTTTAGGATTTATCGCGTAATTTTGATTATAAAACACCTGAAGTCATAACGCGTCTTTATACATCATTAGTGAGACCGCATTTGGAATACGCGGTTCAGTTCTGGTCTCCATGTTATCAAAAAGACATTAATAAATTAGAGAGCGTTCAAAGACGAGCAACGAAACTAATCCCCGGAATACGTGGCCTGTCATATGAAGAACGTCTCAAAAGACTAGACATGTTCTCCCTCAGAGATCGTCGCATCCGAGGTGACCTCATTCAAACGTTTAAAATACTTAAAAATATAGATAAGATCGACTATGAAAATCTTTTTGAGCTTTCGCAATCAGTAACGAGAAATAACGGCTTGAAGCTTAAAGGACAGCGATTTAATACTGATTTGCGAAGAAACTTTTTTAACGTAAGAATAGTTGAACACTGGAACAAGCTGCCAGCGTCCGTCGTCCAAGTTAACACGGTAGCTACGTTCAAAAGTAAATTAGACAAGTTTTATAAAGAAAATGGTTTCCGATAATTTTTTTTCTTTTAGCGATAGTAGTAGTTACGCTAGATATCTCTTTTTCTTAGCGATAGTAGTAGTTACATTAGTACTCTCTTTTTTTCCCATCTTTCCTGTGTAAATTTCCCCGATTGTCCTTCTTAGCAATCGGGGTGTATTTTTCGTTTTATTTCTTGCCGGGTGACGCCGGAGGGGTTGGTGGGTGAGGAGGAGCTTCATCTGTTCTATCCTTACCTCCTACAAAGTATGTAGCTTCTGTACATGTAGTTTAGTAAACGAGTGACCTCGTCATAGGTCGCAAGGCCTCCTGTCACTCGTCTTTCCTATGTATTCCTATGTATTCCTCCTCTTCCTCCTCCTCCTCTTACTTATTCTTCTGATCCGTTCCTTCCTCCTCCTTCTCTCCTTCTCCTCCTCATTTCTCCTTCCTTCTCCATTTCTCCTCCTCCTCCTCTTCCTATTTCCTTTCTTCTTCTTCCTCCATTCCTCCTCCTCCTCCTCTTACTCATCCCCCTGATGCTTCCTTTCCTCCTCCTCCTCCTCGTCCTCCTCCTCCTCTTGTTCCCCTTTTCTTAATATTCCTCCAGCTCCTCTTTCTCTTCATCCTTTCGTATATACAATACATATATGTAAAACAGACTACAAAGACTTACTTATACCTTAATATAAGTTCAATATAACCAAAAACTGTGCATTATTTCACATTACATTCTCCTCCTTTTTCTTCCCCCTTATCTTCTTCCTCTTTCTTCTATTCTTCTTCCTTCTCCTCCTCTTCTTCCTCCTCCTCCTCCTCCTCCTCCTCCTCCTCCTCCTCCATCACCTGTTATAGCTTACCTGTGTTACACTTCAGTAAATAATTCATCTTAATTACCTGCGATTAAGTGAAAGACAGGGAGGAGGAGGAGGAGGAGGAGGAGAAGAAAAAGAAGAAGAAGAAGAAGAAGAAGAAGAAGAAGAAGAAGAAAAGAAGAAAATACGCTGATCAAGAAGGAAAAATTTTAAAGAATGAGAGAGAGAGAGAGAGAGTGTGTGTGTGTGTGTGTGTGTGTGTGTGTGTGTGTGTGTGTGTGTGTGTGTGTGTGTGTGTGTGTGTGAGTGAGTGGGTATAAGTACACTAGGAAAAATTGAACAAAAAACAATCCTGAGAGCTTGATGAAAAATTAAACGAAAGAAAAATACAAAGAAAATCGCAGGAAGACTTCAAATTGAGAAGAAAATATTCTTTTATCCTCTAAGGTTGTTCTGATGGTAAGAAAAGATGAAAATAGAATACCCATCATACACTTTTAAGAACCAACATAGGATCTCTCTCTCTCTCTCTCTCTCTCTCTCTCTCTCTCTCTCTCTCTCTCTCTCTCGGTGCTGTTCTTGCTGTTTTTATTCCCCATTTTCTCTTTATTATGCTTATTTTTGTTATCCTTATTTTTTTTTATTCCCTGTTTTTTTTTTCCTTCTCTTGTTTGTACTTCTCCTTCTTCTCTTCTTTCCCTATGTTTCTTTTTCCTCCTCACCTTATTTCTGTCCTTCATTTCGTCCTGCGAAGGTTTTTTATTTCACGTCACCTTCCTTCCCCACCGTTCTCTCTCTCTCTCTCTCTCTCTCTCTCTCTCTCTCTCTCTCTCTCTCTCTCTCTCTCTCTCTCTCTCTCTCTCTCTGGCAGTATCAGATCTCCTCATTACCTTCTCTCTGGCTCGTCTCTTAGCCACTTCAAGACCTGCTGGCTGGGTGTCTCGAGCTTAACCTTACTGTATGACCTCTTATGGCCCATGAACACTTACCCTTGACTTCTTGACTTTCCCTGAGCCACTGACACGTTATAACCGGTTCCGAATTACTCTGGCTTAGGTGCACTTCAATTTAATCTTTCTATCTCTTGGGTGGTTTAGCCAGTCTTGTGATATGATGTCCTGTGGCTCGGGAACGCTTAACTGTGACTTCTCGACTTCCCTTAGCTACATACACCTTATAAATGACTGTGATTTACTCTCAATTAAACGTGATATTGTTTTCTTTTTGTTACTTTACTTTGCATGAACAATATTGAACAATATTAACCATTTTATTTTATTTTTTTACAAGTTATAAATGGCTTTTGAGTTGCTCTGAATTACGCTTTGAAACACTTGTCCGTAATGTTTGTCTCCCTTTTTTTGTGTTTTATCTCCTTATTTCCACCATAACTCCTTGAATGAACTGCTAAAGATAGATTTTACAAGAAAATGGGAAGATGATGGTAAATTGATAAAACACTCAATGATCTGGTTGTCAGTGCTGAGTCATTAAGAAGGTTAGAAAATAGACTACTCAACTTTACACACGAGGATGATAGGTGGAAATAGGTTGCTCTGTTTAACCCTTTGCCTGCTATTTGGTACACCTTTCCTTAATAACTAATCACCCTGAGACATTTTTACCTTCTCTACAGCCACCTCTAATCTTTAAACAGTGTACCAGCTGCCAAGTCTATACTATTTAATTTTATTCTTTCCTGTAGATGCTTATAAAGATGTCATGTATTGGTTATGGTGGTGCTAATCCTTCCATATCGCAGTGAGAGGGTTAATGCAAGGATTACCTCGTGTAGGCCAAACCCTGATGACTCCTTGTTGCTTCCCTCACTTACTCGTGTTCCTGTTGTTTTATGCTAAGCTATCGTGTGTCTGACCTTTATCAACAGCCTCGACTCTTACTCCCCCTGTTCTGTTCACCTCAATAATGCCAGAGTTACCTGGTACCCTCACTCTTTCACCCCTCATGTTGCTAAACCTTGCAATTGTCCGATTTTTTGTTTTTTTTTTCTTTCAGTCTTTCTTTATATTATCATCTTTGCTTTGTTAACCTATTACTTCAATATGCAACTAGTAAATTATTTATTTCATCTTCTTTTTTATATACGCCGTTACATCATCCTAGAAAAATACAAATATTCAACACTTCAGCACTCACTGACTCCATAAAATCTTCCTTAAAAGAAAACCTCCCCTACAGTTATCTTAAAACTCACAGCACACGCCTTAAGATCAACGGTAATATGTATCTAACCTTACCCTTCAGAATGAGGCTTCTTGACCCTTTCAGTACCAAGACTCGTTTTCATATTCATTTTGGTTAATGTTTGGCAATTTCATAAAGCTTTAAAAACATATGTGGGATCAAAATAGTGAGGACTCTAGTCATTCATCTTTTGAACTCCATAGATCCTCCCTAATGCAAATAGAATAGTCTAATCATACCCTAAAACTCAAGGTAAAAATGCGTCTCTGTACTGAAAGAGGTTAAAATCATTCTTTACTACTGCATTTCTCTCTAAAACCAACGTTAAAATCCCACGTCTCACCGAAGGACTCCACTGGCGACCCCGCACACTCCCTTCACATGGCCCTTGCATCCCCAGTACTCACCGGGGTCCACCTTCCTGCCAGCTCGGTACCAGACGGCGCCAGGAGCAGGGCGCGCGTCAGCCACCAGGCACTCCAGCGTGAGGGAGGAGCCCACCATAACCTCCACCACGGCGCCGTTCTCCCAGCCCACGATCGTGACGGAGGAGGGTGCCACTGTCGGAGAGGAAGAGGGAAGGTGTGAGTGTGTGAGCCTTTGGTTGGTCCATGTTTTCTGAAGGTCCGATCTGTAGTTGAACATGATGTATTAGAAATTATAAGATTTTCAATTGTTCTTTTTTCTATGTATTTGGATTTATGTTTTTTTTTTATTATTAAAGCTGTTTCATATCCTCAAAGTGTCTCATATCCTCTACTTTGAACCCTTTATTTATTTTTTTTTTCACAGTTTCAGTTTTTAAAACTTTTAATTTACTCGGACGTTCAATGGTGTTAACTAGCTCTGGCTGTGTTCAGCACTTGGATGGGAGTGTATGTCATGATTTGTGTCAATGTTTTACATCATCTAGTTGTTATGTAAGGTTTTTTGAACTTTAGGATTTAATGTTTGTGGGTCTGTTTCAATTTTTTTTTTAGAACTTATTGTGATTTTTGTGGTTGTTTTGATTTACTCGTCCGATCAGTGAGGTTAAGCAGCGGTAGGGGCGGTCATTATTTGGATGGGCGTGCTCTTCATGACCTGAGTTCTTATGTTCAGTGTTTTGGAAGGTATGTAAATTTTCAAGGACGCTTTTCTTTTCTTGCGTGACTGAGGAGAGCGTCATTGTGCGAAAATGGGAAGGGCTAAGCGTGATCACAACACTCTAACACAGTCAAGGCGCGATCTTGTCAATTCTTGTTTGGTTTATGTACCCGAGTCTTATTTTTATCACACGCACCAAACTGACTTTGTTTTTCCATCAAAACATGAATAAAGCTCTGAATTTGCCAGGTGAAGGATAAAATGAAAGAGACAGGTAGGGAAGGAGAGAGAGAGAGAGAGAGAGAGAGAGAGAGAGAGAGAGACTGACTATATTTCATCAAGACATAACAATATACGAATTACGTAAGTTAACGAAATGAAGAATTAAGAAAGAACACAGGAAGAGGGAGAGGGATACACAGACGGAGCTGGAGGTGAAAGAAAAGGGTGAAAAAATGGGAGACCTGCTTTTCTAGAGAGACAGGGAGAGGACAGGGGGAGTGAGAGGGAGTATAGAAGGGTGATGGAACGGTTTACATGAGTGACGTAGAGACAGAATGGGAGAGATTATACTTGCAGGGAAAAGGAAAAAGGGAGGGATTTCCATGGAGAAAGGGGAGAAAGGGTGTGTGTTGGGATGAGAGAGAGAGAGAGAGAGAGAGAGAGAGAGAGAGAGAGAGAATTGTGGTAATTGTGAAAGAAGGGAGAATGATCGTGATAAATGGATAGAAGGAAGAAATTATCTCAAAGGAAACATAAAAAAGAGTGTCGAGGAAAAATGGAATAAAAATAACTAAACAGGAAGAAAATACATAGAAGTTAATGTGAACGGAAGGAAGAAGGGAGGGATGAATAAATATTAGAGAGAGAGAGAGAGAGAGAGAGAGAGAGAGAGAGAGAGAGAGAGAGAGAGAATATATATACCTGCACAGAAAAAAATGAAGAAAAATGAATGAATGAATGAATGAAACAAAGAAGGAAGGAAGTAAAACAATTGAAAAAAAATTATAATGATGAAAGCTAATGAAAATTATCTTAAAAAAAGGAAGAAAAAAAATAAATGAAACAAATAATCAAATGAAAATTAGAAATAGTAAAAATGATAAAAAAAAGTAAGAAATAAGAATAAGTGTGAAGAAATAAAATAGAAGGAAGAAGAAAAAGATGTTAAAAAGAATTATCCTGGATGAAGTTAGTGCTGAAGTGAGGAAGTTAAAAGAAAAAAAAAGAATTGCCGAATTACGAGAAAAAAAGAGATAAAACCCATGAATCAAAGAATAAAGAAAGAAAAAAAAAGAAATACCAACGAAATGAAGGAGAAAGAAGAGTTAAAAAAATACTAAAAGAACGAAATAAAAAAGGAAAAAGACATTTCATTTGCAAAGAGAGGAAAGAGGAGGAGGAGGAGGAGGAGGAGGAGGAAGAGGAGGGTATAGGAAGGAAGGAAGGAAGAAGGAAAGCAAGTTATAACAGAAAGAGGAGAAAGTAAAAGTTAGGAAAATAAACTAAAGAGAAAAACGATGAAGGAAGAATAATTAACTCAAGGAAGAGGGTAAAAGAAGAGGAGGAGGAAACGGAAAGAAAAAAAACATGAGAGGGGGAGAAATTAGAAAGAAACGAGTCATATAAGAAAGAAAGAAATCAAGAGAGTATAGAAATATAATGAAGAAGGAAATAAAACGGAAGAATTATAAAGTTGGAGAATAAGGGAAATGAAGAGAAGAGCAAAAGGAAGAGGAAGAGGAAGAGGAAGAGGAAGTCAATGAGTCTCCCAGGGACAGAGAAGGATGGATGGAGGACTATTAAAGGGAAATTGCGTTTTAAGGAAGACTAAGAAGACAATTAGAGAGAGAGAGAGAGAGAGAGAGAGAGAGAGAGAGAGAGAGAGAGAGAGAGTTTACCGACAATATATCCTTTCACATTTAAATTTCTTAATGACTTATTGATGAGAGAGAGAGAGAGAGAGAGAGAGAGAGAGAGAGAGAGAAAGAGAGAGTCCATCAAAGAAGAGTAATAACGCCCGTCTCTCTCTCTCTCTCTCTCTCTCTCTCTCTCTCTCTCTCTCTCTCTCTCTCTCTCTCTCTCTCTCTCTCTTTCTCTCAGTCTATCTATCTATCTATCCATCCATCCATCTATCTATCTCTCGTTTCTATTAATTTCAACCATCTCTTTCTCCGTATTATTATATCTAATCTTTGTATTAAATTTATTTTTTTATTTGTTATTTTATTTGTTGTCTGTGTTTTATGAAGTGTTTCTTTTTTCTTTTCTTGTTTGGAAATTAATGTATATATTTAATTGCTCACTTATGTTTTGTTTTTATGCCTACGTGTTTATTTCACTATTTATTTTATTTTACTTTTTTCTCATATATTTTTATCAGCATTTTATCATTTGGTGATTTACTTGCCTGTGTTCTTTTATGATTTTGATGATGTTTAGTTCTCTTGATTTTCCTAAATATGTTTCGTATATTTTTTATTTAGTAATCATTCTTGCTTACATTATTGTT
>NC_059264.1:9638177-9655677 GCF_017591435.1 Portunus trituberculatus | reverse complement strand
CTACGTAATACTTGGCACTGTAGAGAGAGAGAGAGAGAGAGAGAGAGAGAGAGAGAGAGAGAGACACACACACACACACACACACACACACACACACACACACACACACACACACACACTGATCATTCACAAAGTAACAGTCGCCAATCATTAAGCGTAATTATTATCGTGAGAAAAAAATCTAACGAACGATAAAAGCATAAAGCGGCCAAACTATTTTTGACGGTACAGAGATATTAAACTTTAGATAAAGAATCTCTCTCTCTCTCTCTCTCTCTCTCTCTCTCTCTGGAAGGAAGGAAGGAAGGAAGGAAGGAAGAAAGAAAGAATTGGTAGATAGGCAGTTGGGTGGGTGCATATTTGGAAGAGTGGATAGATGGGTGAGTCGGTGGATTGCTGAGTGGCTGAGTAAGTGTGTGGGTAATAGGGAAAGTGGATGAGGTGTGGCTGATCAGTATGGTGCAGGTGAGTAGATGGGTGGATGGCTGGATAAGTTCTTGGGTGGATGAATATGAACGATTGACTATGTTAATTGATCAGTGGACAATTACTGGATGGATGGATGGTTTAGTGGGTGGTTATGTTTATGGATGGTCGGCTCAATGAGTTTATAGGTGGATAGTTTGTGAGAATGAGTGGGATGGGAGGATAAGGTAGTGGTAAAAGTGGATGGATGGGAGGATGGGTCTGTAGGTAATGTATCGTGTGTGGTTAGACGCATGGGTGTGATTGAGTATGTGGCTGGCTGGGCAAATGGAGGTGGGTGTCGGTGTTTGCCAGTAGATAGATAGATTGACTCATGGCTTTGGGTGAGTGGATGTGAGCGGTGAAGATGCTTGAGTGGTAGGGTGGATGTGGTGGAGTAAGCAGTGGTGGGTTGGCAAACGTGATGTTGGTGTGTGCGGATCAACGTAGCATAAGAAGCATTTCCCCTCAGGCTTATCTTTTATCACCTGAGTAACAAGTGACTTTAGACTATATAAATCAAATAGCAGCCACCCAATTTATGTTACTCCGCACCGCTTACCTTCGACCACCTTCCCTTCCCCTATCAAACAACCATCGTCCCTTAAACTTCCCGCCGCACACCACGCATCGCCACTCCCGCCTCTCTACCACGGCCACTCCATCGTCTCCACCGCCATTGCCTGTCACTGCTGCCTCCATATACCCTTAATCTTCATTCCCCATTTACCCCACATCACCGCAACCTTTCGCAAACACAGTCGGGGAAGGGGGAAGCAAGGATCGGCTAGACCTCATCCTGAAATATTTGTTCCCGCTGCCCGACTTCTTGCATTAGGTTTTAGTTGAAATTACACGGGGTTTAGGTGTTTCTACGGTTTTCATGACAGACTGATAAGCTCTCTATACAGTATAAACAGGAGAAGCAACCTTGAGAACCCTGGTAATCATCTCTGTAGCCTTCGAAAATATCTTAATTAATGTGGGTTCACACGTGCCGATTTGCGACTGAAATTGCAAGACTGAATATCGATGCCTAGCGACTGAAGAAACCAGTCATAAAACAAGAGCAACATATTGGGCTTGTTCAGTCGATACTTTTAGTGATTTGCAATTTCAGTCGCAAATTGGCAAGT
This sequence comes from Portunus trituberculatus, assembly GCF_017591435.1. Taxonomy (NCBI): domain Eukaryota; kingdom Metazoa; phylum Arthropoda; class Malacostraca; order Decapoda; family Portunidae; genus Portunus; species Portunus trituberculatus. The sequence continues at coordinate 9,654,076 of NC_059264.1, read as the reverse complement.
GTGAACCAGTCTTTAGTGAGAGACAGCAGTGTTTCAGAATATAGTCACGTAACTTTGCTTGATGAAAAAAAATCACTCACTTTTATACTTTCTTTACGTAGCATTATAAATCACCTCTATTTGATGGAAACACCAACACTACATATATTATGCTATTTTATCAGTATCAAATTGATGTTTCAAGTGTAAATAAGCCTCACTAAATACCAGAGTTGTAATTAATGGTAGCCTGCTTCTCGTCAGCCAATCAGAGCGTTCATGTTTCCCGTTTCCTTTCTTACTCCTTGTAGAACATTTAATTTATCCTTACATTTTCCTTACTTCTGGTCTCGCTGTGTATTAGTAAGAGTCTTCTAGTGCTAATATAACAACAACTTCATTATATCCTACCATTACAAACAATATTAGGAGCGTGACTTTGATTTTAGCGCATATTACATCAGCACAGCCTCCACCAATGAGTATCAAGGATTCGAGGCACGTCATGCTCTTTCTCCGCTGTTTCCTTCACCATTATTCCTCATGTGCTCAGTTACGCGACAGATCCCTGAAATTATCTCGGCAGTGTTACGTGAAACCTCGGCGAGAGTGTTGTGGTATATTGTGGTGTACTGTGGTGTCTGTAGACGAAGAGGTAGTGAGTATGGCTCGGTGATGGATAAAGAGTGCATAGTGGTGGAGAGAGAATGGTTAGGATGGTGAAAAGAAGAGGTGGAGGTGGCGGTGGCGGACATGACTGCCTTGTGGAGGTGGACTATAGATGTTGTGTGTGTGTGTAGTGGTGAAGTTTGTGGTGGTTTGTGGTAATGATAGTGGTGGTTGCGTGATTAAAGTACGTGGGTAGCTGGTGGTGGTGGTGGTGGAGGGATAAATTGTAGTTCAGGGGTGGTTATCAATTGTTGTAAGGATATTGGTCGTGATGCGAACGTGGCTGGCTTGTGGTAGAGGTGGTGGTGGTTGTTGGCAATGATGGTGGTTGTATAATTGTGGTAGGGTAGTGGATCTCGAAGTTGTGGTTGTTGTGTGAGTGGTGGAAGTTATGAAGGGGGGGTTGAGTGGTGGTGGTGGTGGTGGTATGTTGGTGGTTGTGGTGGAAGTTTAGGGGCTGGTGGTGATAGTGCTGGTGGGTGGTGATGGTCGTAGATGGTGGTGATTATGCTGGCGGTGGTGGTGGGTATGATAGTGGTAGTAGTTGGGGTGATGGTGCTGGTGATGGTGACTGTTTGGGTGGGTGGTGGTGGTGATTGTGAGTATTTGGGTGGGTGGAGGTGGTGGTGTAGTGGTGATAGTAAATTCTGGGGGTGGTAGTGGTGATGGTGGTAGTTTGGGCATGGTAATGGTTGAGGAATAGTGGTATGGGAAGTAATTTGGATGACGGACGCGACTGATGGTGACTGTTACAGAGTGGTGGTCATATGTGATGGTGGTGGTGGTGGACATGGTCGTGTGTGTGCATGTGTGTGTTCCTATGTTCCAGTACGAGTAACTAGCAAACTACAGTCACTTGTTCCCTCGTTTCACCTCCCCTCTTCCGGGCTTCCTTCCTGTTCCCTCCCATCTCTCCCTGCTCCTCTTATCAGCAGCCCGCCACCCTCTCCCAGCTCTCCCCTACTCTCCCTGGCTCCTCGTGTCTCAGGTCAGTGTTACCAAAGTCTATTGATAATTATTTTGTTTCAGATTCAATGTCTACAAGAAATTAACCCCTTCAGTACCAGGGCACGGAGTTTCACATTATCTGTTTACTATTTGGTGATTTTATACAGCTTCAGAAACTTATGTGGGGGATTAGAATAGTGAAGACCGGCCATTATTCTTTTGACTATAAACCCTTTCTAATGCAAGTAGAATCGTCTAATCACACCCAAAAATCAAGGTAAAAATGCGTCTCGGTATTGAAGGGGTTTAAGGTACGTAATATTTGTGGTTTTGAAAGCTATAAATGGAGTACTATTTGTGTAAACTTACTCTAGAGAAAGTGTAGTGTTGGGAAGAGATTGTATATTTAGACTTTACATATATATTATGATTTATTTGATATGAAGTCAGAGAGAGAGAGAGAGAGAGAGAGAGAGAGAGAGAGAGAGAGAGAGAGAGAATAGTAATTGTGAAAGAAGGGAAAATGATCGTGATAAATGGAAAGGAAGGAATGATGACAGAGGAAACATAAAGATTAACTATCGAGGAGGAAGGAAACAAGAATAACTAAACAAAACAAAAAAATACGCAAGATACAAAGAAAAAAATACGAACGGAAGGAAGAAGGGAGAGGTGAAAAATGAGAGAGAGAGAGAGAGAGAGAGAGAGAGAGAGAGAGAGAGAGAGAGAGAGAGAGAGAGAGAGAGCATATTGATAGAAAACTAGTAAATATATTTCAACTTTACTGTCTCTTCCGATGGTTGAGTTAATTAAGATGATGAATTCGTTAAGTAAATTATGAAGACAGAATGCAAATATATCACCCGTCTATCATTCTGTCTTTCAATCAAGGACAGGTGACAAAGAGCAATATGTGTCTGCCTGTCTCCTTGATTATTCCCTTCAGCATTTCATTACGTAGACACAATACATGGACGAGAATTATCGGTTTTATTAATTAACTTGTATGTGTTGCTTGTGGTTAGGTTTGTAGTATTTAGGTGTATCTGTAACGTGATACGGAATGACGGTGATACATGTGGTGGTTTGAAGTAACAAGTGGCGGTGAAAGGTGGTGCTTGGACGTAGAGGGAGGAGCTGTGAGGTCTGCGTGTTACCATCTCCACTCCCTCCCCACTGCGCACCTGATTGGCTGACCGACTCTTGCCTCCCTCGCTCTTTCCCTGCCCTCAATTTACCCTTTCGCTTCCTCACTCTTTCTCTCGATCCCTTCCTCCGATTTTTTTTTTTTTTTTGCATACACGGATACAGTGAGGAAGGAAGTCAAGGAGGAGGGAGGCAGTTCATTATACACCTCACTGTTGGTATTTTAACCCATATAGTGTCTCTCTCTCTCTCTCTCTCTCTCTCTCTCTCTCTCTCTCTCTCTCTCTCTCTCTCTCTCTCTCGCTCTTAATCCTTCATGTACATACACTCCTACCTCCCTCATCCGCTCACTCATACCGTTGCGTCATTCATTCCCTTCATCTTTCCCTTTTTCCCTCCCTTCTTCCCTCCCTGCCTCCATCCTTCCGTTTCTCTCTCCCTCCCTTCCCTCCATGCCTCCCTACATTCCTACCTCCCTCTCTCCGTCAACCATTTACCTTGACTCACACATTTCATCCTCAACACACTGTCATCTCTCTTTCATCCACTTATTCTCATCCTTGTTTCATCCATTCCCTGTGTCCCTCTGACATTCATTTACCTTTATATTTCCCTTATCGACTTTATCCCGATTCCTCCTTCATATTCTCCTCCCATACTGCTCTCTCTCTCTCTCTCTCTCTCTCTCTCTCTCTCTCTCTCTCTCTCTCTCTCTCTCTCTCTCTCTCTCTCTCTTCAGACGAATGCAATTTTTTCCCCCTCCGTTTTTTGTCGCATGCATGAAGTGGTTGGCATGGCTGGCGGGAACGTTGAGGGCGTCACTCTGGTAATGTAGAAATTCTAATAAAGTGAGAGAAAAGTGGTCCGGTGTTGCATTTTTCGATATCTGAGTGAAGTTAAGAGGATTTCTGCCATTGTGTGTTTTATGAGAGGTTTGATTGGTGATATTGTAATGGGTCTTTTGTTATTATTGTTATTTTTCACTAAGAAGGGACCTATTTATTTACTATTTTACCAATAATTTACCGATTCATTGATATAAACAATTCATAACTGAAAAATATGTTATGGAGTCTTGTTTCAGCCCGTGCAAGAAAGGAGGTAGTTAGAATTAATACCCGTTTAATTTTTTGTGTCAGTAATGTGTAGAAGTGCCAGCAGAAGGGAAAAATATGAGAGTTTAATGACTAAGAAAAATGCATAAAAATTGCCGTCAGTGTTAAATTGCGAATGTTAAATTGTCTCTTTCTTATTACATTTGAGGTCTGATGGAGATATTTTGCTATACCAGTGCGTTACTATGCCGCAGTACAGAGGCTTTGTAATAAATGATGCTGTTTGTGGTCACGAGTGTTCATTTTGCATTGAGAGAAGAGTCGCGCTCCCAAATATCGCGAATTTTAGTTTGTCTTGGAACACAGCATGAATATCAGTAGTGGGACGCATTTTTGCCATGAGTTGGGGTGTGATTAAACGACTATTTTTTTTTACATTATGAAGGGTTTATGGAGGTCAGAAGATTAATAGTCGAGAGTTTTTACTATCTCCATGTAAGTTTTTGAAGCTGTATAAAAACGTCAAATAGTAACCAGAAGGAATATGGCATCACATCTTGGTACTGAAGGGGTTAATCGAGATCGAAATTCTAGTTATCATGCCAATCTATCACACGATTTTGTTCGTGACAGAAGTGTTATTGTTTTGTATATTATCATAGCAGTAATTCGTGAAACCCATTATAGTCATATGCTAATGACTAAAATGAAAATAATGATGATAAAAATAATAATAATGATAATGATAGTAATGGGATAAATGGATTGTTACGATGCAATACTGTACAAAAACTAATAAGTGAAAAGTGTCCCCATCCATCCATGCCATTAACAGATCACATTTCATTGAGTTGAAGTTTTGTTACTATTTAGCTTACCCGCTACAGACACATAGACTCGCTGTTTTCATATAAAAAATGTTGATGGCTTTAAATATTCTAGTTCCTTAAATTCCACAGGTTGAATTAATATATGTGCAAATAACAACCAAAGGCTCTTCGTATTCGAATATTCTGGTACAATAGTTGTTATTCCATTATGTAATATTTTTATTTTTTAATTTTTTTTTCTAAGCTCTATTATGTTTCGTCTATATTCTATTATGTAGTCTGTATTCGTGTTGTTCAAGTGTTCGTTCTGACCTTGTGTGTGTGTGTGTGTGTGTGTGTGTGTGTGTGTGTGTGTGTGTGTGTGCTGAAGGGTAATTGACTAGGTGAGAAGAGAAAGAGGAAAAAGAGAGGAAAGAAAAAAGATAGAGAAAAGGTTTTTAGTGTGTGTGTGTGTGTGTGTGTGTGTGTGTGTGTGTGTGTGTGTGTGTGTGTGTGTGTGTCTGTCTGTCTGTGTGTGTGTGTGTGTGTGTGTGTGTGTGTGTGTGTGTGTGTGTGTGTGTAAAATTCAAAGCGGGAAAAAAATGTTTGCCCCACTGAACACAAGTAAAGTAAATCTATGGGTTATTGATGCATAAACATTAGTGAAATCTTTTCCGAAAAAAAATGGAAAACACTCGGTCCAGCCTGTGTCGCTGCCAGAATAGCATCACTTTATGCTGCCTTATTGACTGAAAGAAAAAATGAATAGTTTGTTCCATCGTCCACGTCCCAGACTAAAAAAAGAATAAATAAATAGATGAAAAACTGCGATTGAAGCCAAACTGAAAAATTTCCGCTCCGACAGTATTGCTTGTACAAAAACGTAGGGAAATATTTGTTTATTTATATACCGTACTGGTTTTACTGCTACTGCTGCTGCTGCTGCTGTTGCTGCTGCTGCTGCTGCTGATGATGATGATGCTGTTGTACTACTATCTGCTGTTGCTGTACTTTTAACATGTAGTTACTGGACTAGTATACTGCTACTACCACTAATATTGTTGTTATTTTATCTGATACTATTACTACGGCTGCAACTGCTACTGCTACTGTTGTCACTACTGTCTCCTCATTTTATACTATCATTGGTACAATCATCACAATTTGATCTATTACTATTGCTGGAAAAATTATGACGACTAATAATTTGAAGATTAATACAAAAATAATGACAAAAAGTGGTTTTGATAACAAAATACCCACCAAAATGCACCATACAAAAACACAAGGTTGAAACTCTAATAACTAAAAAAGCAAACGACCACCCTTAGAAAAAAAAAAAGCAAAACATTAATATGTTACGGAATTTCCTGAAAAAAATAAAAACTGAATAAAGAAAATAAAACAAGATCGCGCGGTCGTATAGCCAGGTACATGATGTTAATTAGAGGTGTGTGTGTGTGTGTGTGTGTGTGTGTGTGTGTGTGTGTGTGTGTGTGTTGAAGGGTGTCAAGGCAAGGTGTGGCCCGTGTCAGGTGACTAGCCGCCGTCTCGCCTTAATTAATGTTGTGAAGGACTGCATGCGCCGGTTTTGACAGGTGTTGTGTTGCGGGGGGGGAAAGAGAGGGAGAGGGAGAGCGAGAATGAGAGGGAAGATGGAAAGGGAGAGTGAGAGGGAAAGGGAGAGTGAGAGGGAGCCATAAGAGCATCCTATATTAATGGAAGCTGCAGGAAGTCATCCATCGCATGGGGTTCATGACGCGCCAGCTCACACACACACACACACACACACACACACACACACACACACACACACACACACACACACACACAGAGTTTTTATGCCCTTCTCTAATAAACAAGTATCCTTTTTCTCCATTTTTTTTTCTTATTTCTCTTTCCTAGCATGTTTTTCCTCGTCATTTTGTCCATCCAGTATTCCATCTACCGTTATTTGCCAACGTTTTATTTTATCATCCATCTGTTCAGTTTGTCTCTTTTTTACATTATTTTCTTTCTTGCCTTTTCGGAGTTCAATTTTTTTTTTCCTATATGTATTTTTCTTTCCCCGACCTTTACCTCTCCTTTTATTCTGTTCCTGCTCTCTCCCTTCGCTGTTTGTCGCCTGCCTCCTACACATCACTTTCTCTTTTCTCTTTCTTTATATATTTTTCCTCTTTGTTGTCGTTCATTTTGCTCCCCCTTCTTTCTTTATTTTCTTTGTTTTCTTTATTTTTACAATCTTAGCTTTTGTGTTGTTTTTTTCTCTTTTCTTTGCTATAGTGTACGAGTTTGATTTGGACTATTTCTCTCTCTCTCTCTCTCTCTCTCTCTCTCTCTCTCTCTCTCTCTCTCTCTCTCTCTCTCTCTCTCTCTCTCTGACTCCTTTTCTAGTTTCCCTCATTTCCCTTTATCTTATTTTAGCCTCTTCCTCCTTCACTTCCTCCCCTACATCCTCTCGTCCCTCATTCCTTCCTTCCTCTCTCCTTTCCTTCCTTTCTTCCTTCCTTCTTCCTTCCTTCCATCCATATTTAATTTTCATATTTCCCTCCACCAGTCCTTCCTCCTCTCACACACTGCTCTCTTCTCCCCTCCATTCATTTTCTCTTTTTCCTTAATCGTTCCTTTCTTTTCAAATTCAACTTTCGTCATTCTTCCCTCCTCTCCTCTCTACTGCCTTGTTCTTTCGTCGCCTCTTCCTTCAATCCTACCTCTACTCTCTGCTTCTCTCTCATCTTCTCCATACCTTTCCTCCACCATTCTCCTCTCCCATCTCTCTATTGTATTCCTTCTCCATCCCTTTCCTTATTTTTCTCTCCATTATCCCCTCTTCCCACTTTCGTATCCTCCTCTCCGTACATTTCTCTTTCCTCTCCCTCCCATTTCATCCTACCATTTCATCCTGTTATTCCTCCTCCATCTCTCCCTCTCCCTCTCCCTCTCCCTCTCATAAACAAAGGATAAAATGCAAATAAGAGCAATTAGATTAGCTGCTCCTCTCATTGGACAAAGGGAAAAGTGTCTGATTGGTTGCCTTGACCTGTGTTACACTGGGACTGGCGAGTGGCGACCAGTCCTAATACCAGTGAAATGATTAGCCAATCCGCGCACCGTGATTTGTGGGAATTTATGGCTATGTGTGTGTGTGTGTGTGTGTGTGTGTGTGTGTGTGTGTGTGTGTGTGTGTGTGTGTGTGTGTGTGTGGAGAGGAAATGGGAGGTGGGAACAGAGGAAAGGGAATATATGTTACGTTTCTTTCGTTTCTTATTTATCTATAATATTTTTTTGCTCTGTGTGTGTGTGTGTGTGTGTGTGTGTGTGTGTGTGTGTGTGTGTGTGTGTGTGTGTGTGTGTGTGTGTGTGTGTGTGTGTGTGTGTGTTTTATGCTATGACTTATAACCCCTGTAGGTGTACTTGAAGAGAATGGGAAACGCTGTTCTACCCATTAGCGGCGCAGGCAATTTTATTTATAGTGGTACCCATATTAGGGCCTATATCACCACCCAAGCGCATCTTTGGTGTAAAGCAATCACACCTTCACTTAGAACCGGGGTATCATGGTGACATGTAGGTGATTTTAAACCACTCGACAAATGACAAAGTTTCAAGGCGGCACGCGGTGAGATTCCAACCAACACATGGACGTTTGCCCGATCCCACGCTCACTAACTTACCCACTACGCTATTACCTCGTTTGTGTGTGTGTGTGTGTGTGTGTGTGTGTGTGTGTGTGTGTGTGTGTGTTGGAGCTACAAAAGAATCTTCTAATGGTAATTGTAAAGTTTAGGATTGTTTTCATTGCTCTTTTAAATTACTTTATTTTTTTTGCCTTGCTCGTTTTTTTTTTGTGTGTGTGTATGTTTGTGTGTTAAAAATGTGTCAAAGCTTTGGTGGTGCGTTGTGATAATGTTGATGGTGACTGTGATGGTGGTGGGAATGATAATGAATTATGATGGTTATGGTGATATGTAATGGTGAGTGTGGTGGTGGTGATGGTGATGGTGATGGTGGTGGTGGTGGTGATAGTGATAGCTATGATGATGCAATGGTGATGACAAAATAATGTGTGCTGATAGTGGTAGCGAATTATTGTATTATATTCCCACACACACACACACACACACACACACACACACACACACACACACACACACACACACACACACACACACACACACACAATTTTTTTATACGCTAAGATAGAATAAAGCGATCGACACATTCTCTCTCTCTCTCTCTCTCTCTCTCTCTCTCTCTCTCTCTCTCTCTCTCTCTCTCTCTCTCTCTCTCTCTCTCTCTCTCTCTAGCTCTTTTTCCTCCATTCCATTCCTTTATGATCCTTTCCTCTCCCTTTCTCTACCCCCTCCGTATCTTTCTTTTCCTCTCTAGCTCTTTCCTTCTCTCTTTAATTTCCTTCTTTCTCACTTCCCCATTCCCCATCTTACATGTACTGTCTTCTCTCCTCTCCTTTCTCCTCCAGTTCTCTCCTTCCCTTTCTACATTCTCTTCCATCGTAAGTCTTTCTTTCTCTGTCATCTTTCTCTAATCTTCTCCCTTCTCTCCTTTCTTCCTAACCCTCTTCCTCTCCTCGCCATCTCTTTCTCTCTCTCTCTTCCTCTCTCTCCCAGTTCAACTCTCCTCTCTTCTCCCTTCTCGTCTTAGAAAAGTAAAGTAAAAAGTATGGCAAGTAAAGGTTCTCGTTGGGTCAGTTTTCAAGGTATTGGCGCCCCAAAGTTGCGCCATTGAGTCCCGCGAGACGTGCAACAACTGACTCAACTTTGATGGAAATTCGCTCACCCGACCCTGAGTTATTCTCTTGAAGCTTCGAGGGGAGGCCAGGTAGAGAAAGGCAGGTAGAAGGTGTACAGTGAGCAGGTGGCGGGTGTGTGGGTGTATGTGGCGTAGTGGATAGACAGATATGAGCCAGATCGCTACAGGCAGGTAGGTAAGTATTAGTTGGGTTATTGGTGTGTATATCAATAGACGGTGTGCTTGGATCGATGTGGGTGTGTGGGTGCGTAGTGAATAGACAGGTATGAGCCAGATGGGTACAGGCAGGTAGATAGTTGCTAGTTGGAGTTTGTTTGTTTTTTGGTAGCCTATATCGCCTGTAGATCTACAGTCTAGATAATAATAATAGTAATAATAATAATATTTATTATTATGATTTTAATCTTTTTTTTTTTACTGTTACTGTTATTACTGCTACTACTGCTACTGCTACTGCTACTGCTACTACTACTGCTACTGCTACTGCTACTGCTACTGCTACTGCTACTGCTACTACTACTGCTACTGCTACTGCTACTGCTACTGCTGCTGCTACTGCTGCTGCTGCTACTGCTGCTGCTGCTGCTGCTGCTGCTGCTGCTGCTGCTGCTGCTGCTGCTGCTGCTGCTGCCACTGCTGCTGCTGCTACCACTGTTGTTGTGCTGCTACTGCTGCTGCTGCACTGCTGCAACTGCTGCAACAACCACACAACCACTGCCACTGCAACCACAACCTGCTGCTGCACCACTGCTACTGCCACCACTTTACCACAACTGCTGCTGCTGCTGCTGCTGCTACCACTGCTACTGGTTGCTGCACTGCTGCTGCTGCTGCAACTGCTGCTGCTGCTGCTGCACAACAACTGCTGCTGCACCACCACAACTGCACTGCTGCTGCTGCAACCAACTGCTGCTGCCACTGCTGCTGCTGCTGCTACTGCTGCTGCTGCTGCTGCTGCTGCTGCTGCTGCACTGCTGCTGCTGCTGCTGCTGCTGCTGCTGCTGCTGCTGCACCACTGCACCACTGTCACCACTGCTGCTGTTACTGCACCACTGCACTGCCACCACCACTCACTACCACCACCACTGTTGTTACTGCTGCTGCCACCACCACTATACCACTGCTACTACTACTACTACTGTTACTACTGCTACTACTACTACTACTACTACTACTACTACTACTACTACTACTACTACTACTACTACTACTACTACTACTACTACTACTACTACTACTACTACTACTACTACTACTACTACTACTACTACTACTACTACTACTACTACTACTACTACTACTACTACTACTACTATTACTACTACCACCACCACCACCACCACGACAACACAACACCAATAACTGAAAATTACTGCCGTAGATCTTGTTCAGTAATGTTGTTCTTCCCTCTCTCTCTCTCTCTCTCTCTCTCTCTCTCTCTCTCTCTCTCTCTCTCTCTCTCTCTCTCTCTCTCTCTCTCTCTCTCTCTCTCTCTCAAACTTTCAATTATTGTAGCTCCATCTCGCTTTCACTTTCTTCCTATCTTCTCAAATTTTCTCTTCTTTCCTCTCTCTACCTTTTCCCTTCCTTCCTTCTTCTTCCTGTTCCTCCTCTCTTCCTTTCATCCATTCCTTTCCACATTTGCTCCTTTCCTTCCTCTCCTTCCCTCCTTTATTGCTCTCTTCACCTTCCTCTTCCTCTCTCGAAATCTTACCATTCCTTTCACTTTCAATCCCCGTTTCACTTTCCCCTCTTCTCTTTCCTCCCTCTCCCTCTTCTGCTAATTATCATCCCTTACCTTCCTCTTCTCGTTATCTGTCATTTCCCTTCCCCTCTCCTTCTCACCCATTTTATCCCCTGTGTCTCTTTCCCTCTCACCTTTCTCCCTCTCCCTCCCCCTAACAATTGCCCCTTCCCATAATGCCGAGGGTTAAAGGGGTGAGGGGGCTAAGGTGCGCGGGATGTAGAGTCAGAAAAGAATGGCCTGATTAGTAATTATAAAACGCGAGTGTTTTTCCTGTTTGTTTTTGTAATTAGTTTTCTGGTCTGACCTTTAGTGTGTGTGTGTGTGTGTGTGTGTGTGTGTGAGAGAGAGAGAGAGAGAGAGAGAGAGAGAGAGAGAGAGGGTGGGGGTTTGTAAAAGAAAAAAAGGATGTGGTAAACAGATCATGTAGGGATGCCTGACTTCTGATCTTTCTAAGATTTCCAGTTGGGGCAGAGAAAATCTAGTACTTTTCAATACCTCAAAAACTCAATTCCTCCATCTATCAACTCCCACATCCTTCCAGACAACTATCCCCTCTTCTTCAATGACACTCAACTGTCTCCCTCTTCCTCACTGAATAACCTCGGTCTGTCATTTGCTCATAATCTTAACTAGAAACTTCACGTCTCATCTCTTGGCTTCTCTAAAGTTAGGCGTTCTGAGGCGTCTTCGCCAGTTTTTCTCGCCCCTCCAACTGCTTACTCTGTACAAGGGCCACCGCCCCTGTATGGAGTACTCTTCGCATATTTAGGGGGGGGGGTGTTCCACTCACACAGTTTTATTAGATAGGGTGAAATCAAAAGCTTTTCGTCTCATCAGCTCTCCTTCTCTGACTGTCTTCAGCCTTTTTCTCTGCTGAAATGTTGCATCTCTTTCTATCTTTTATCGCTATTTTCATGCTAACTGTTCTACTGATCTTGTTAATTGCATTCCTCCCCTCCTCCTGCGGCCTCGCTGCACAAGGCTTTCTTCTTCCTCTCATCCCTATTCTGTCCAACTATCTAATGAAGAAGTTAACCAGTACTATCAGTCATTCGTACCTTTCACTGGTAAACTCTGGAACTCCCTCCCTGCTTCTGTATGTCCGCCTTCCTACGACATGTCTTCTTTTAAGAGGGAGGTATCAAGACATTTGCTCCCTAATTTTGTTAACACTTTTCTTTCTTCTAGTCTAGAGAACCAGCACCTATGTGGGCCTTTTTAATATTTTTTTTTGCCCTTGGCTGGCCCTCTCTCCTACATAAAAAAAAGAAAAGGAATGAAGAAGAGATGAACTGAAAGAGAGAAAGAAGGAAAGAAAAAAAGGAAGGAAGATAGGAAGGAGGAAAGGTAGGAAGAGCTGAAGAACTTATTGATGAATGAGTTAAGGAAGAGAGCGAGTGAGTGAGTGAGTGAGTGAATGAATGAGTGAGCGTGCGTGCGTGCGTGCGTGCGTGCGTGCGTGCGTGTTTCGCCCACCTTAAGATAAAAGAGAAAATTTAATAAACAAAACAAAGAAAGAAAACTAACAAAATCAAGAAAATAAATGAGTGGGAAAAATGCAACGCTGGAATGAAAATGAATGAGAAAGTGTAATGAAACGATGTGATAATTGCTCGTTTTTGCGAACCACCAATTCATTATACTGCATCCCCCCTTTCTCTCTCTCTCTCTCTCTCTCTCTCTCTCTCTCTCTCTCTCTCTCTCTCTCTCTCTCTCTCTCTCTCTCTCTCTCATTCCCTTTTCCTATATTTCCTTTTGTTTACTTGCTTTTCTTTCTTATTTATATTGTCCTATTTTTTTCTTATTTCATTCTTTTGCTTCTTTCTTCCTTTCCTCCTTCATTTTCTTTCATTCTTATTTCTTTCTCTCTCTCCTTCCCTTCTTTTCTTCCTTCCCTTCTCTCCATCCATCCCCTTCTTCCCTCACCAACCACTCTTGCTCACACACACACACACACACACACACACACACACACACACACACACACACACACACACACACACACACACACACATTGAAATATCTCCCTGCATTTCTTCCTCCTGTGTCTCGAGGCAAGGCTTAAGTGTGTAGTCAGTATATATTCACGCGACCTCGGGCTGTTTGGTGGCAGTTTAACCTTTTCCTCCTTCTCCTCCTCCTCCTCCTCCTCCTCCTCCTCTTTATGCTTCTGTTTTTTTTTTCTTTTCTTTTCTTATTTGCTTTTTTTAATCGTTATCTAGTGTGACTAACTTTCTCTCCTTTCTCTGTTTGATTGGTAAGAGGATGAATGCTAACTAATAGTAACTGGTTTATATTAACTGCATTGTTTATTTCTCGATTCAGTAAGTCTTTTAGCTAGCCTCGATAAATCCTATGTTAGTTGTTGTTGTAATCTATTTAATTGTTAGAGACTATTACGTATTCATTCCTTCATTTAGTAAGTTAAACTCGCTGTCAGGCAGGTAGATAGGCCGTCTGTGTTTGTTTGTGTGTGTGTGTGTGTGTGTGTGTGTGTGTGTGTGTGTGTGTGTGTGTGTGTGTGTGTGTGTGTGTCTACTGTACTACTACTACTACTACTACTACTACTACTACTACTACTACTACTACTACTACTACTACTACTACTACTACTACTATTACTACTACTACTACTACTACTACTACTACTACTACTACCACCACTACTACTATTACCACCACTACTACTACTACTACTGCTATACATAGCTATTACTGTTGCTACCAAAAAAAAAAAACAATGATGATAATGATAACTATAACAACTATAGTAATAATAATAATAATAATAATAATAATAATAATAATAATAATAATGAAAATATAGAAATAATTATGATAATAGTAATAATAATAACAAAAGTGCTAGAAAGGAAAATGAAGATTAAATATAATGGGAGCAGCAAAGACTTCCCCCTCCTTCTCCTTCTCCTCCTCCTCCTCCTCCTCTTCCTCCTCTTGCTCCTCTTCCTCCTGCTCCTCCTCCTCCTTGCCCTCTTCCTCTTCAGAGTTTTCGCTTCATTATGAAATGTTAATCTTGTGGTAAGTCTGAGTATGCCTCTTAGGGATATTACTTAAGTTGCATCCACTCTCTCTCTCTCTCTCTCTCTCTCTCTCTCTCTCTCTCTCTCTCTCTCTCTCTCTCTCTCTCTCTCTCTCTCTCTCTCTCTCGCTTTTGCAGTGTTTCTCCTCATCCTTCATCACTTTTCTATATTTTCCTTCTTCCTGTATTCTTCTTTCCATTTCCTTTTCACATTTTTCCTTTCTAGTTCTCTTTCCTTCATTTTCTTGTTCTCCATCTTTTTTCCTTTTCTTGTTTGTATTTTTCCCGTCTGTTTTTTTTCTTTATTTTCTTTCTATTTCTCCCTCGTTGTTTTTTTTTTTTACCACTTTCGTCTCTCCTCTCCTTTCCACCTCTATCTCCCTTCCGTCCCTCTTTCTGTTCAAATCTTATCTCCTCCTCCTCCTTCTCTTCCTCCTCTTCTTCTTCCTTCTTTATATATTTTTTCTTCCATTCACTCTACTTAGGCACTCCTCAACAACCCCTCTCTCAACCACTTTCATATTTTTCCCTTCTCAACCACCCAAGCCCTCCCACACACACACACACACACACACACACACACACAGCACCTCTGTCCCTCTCTTTCTCCCTCTCCCTCTCGCTTCATTAGGGCCATGTTGGATAAGTTCTAATGCCACTGTGTTACCCATGTTACCCTCTCCTCTCCCTCCCTCCTTCCCTCCCTCCCCGTGGCGCTAAGAGGTGTGTTTTAATTAAAGATATGAGCAAAGTTCGTGCGTCTGCCAGCCAGCCTGGACCCGCCGCGCCGCTGCTGGCGGGAAAAACATATTCATTTGCTGCTTGTGAGTGGTAGGGTAAGGGAGAGAGAGGGGGAGAGAGAGGCTGGATGGGAGGGAGGGAGGATAGTGTAGGGATGATGTTGCAGTAGGGAAGGAAGAGGAGAAGCTGGAGGAGGGAGAGAGAACGCTGTAGAGAGAGAGAGAGAGAGAGAGAGTGGAGAGTGGGAGATAAAGTAAAAAAAAAAAAAAATAGAAAGCCACCGTGGTACAGTGGAACCATGCGTGCCTTGGGGTCCGAGGGGTCTTCAAGCGCACGGGTTCGAATCCTGTCCACGGTCTAAGTGTAGGCTGTGCTTCCTCACTCGGAGCAACGGTTTCCTAGCGAGTGGGCTTTGAGATAGGAGGTACCACAAAATAGTATCCCCTTTAGCCCATAAATACCCGTGACAAGTCCACATGGTATAAAAAAAAAAAAAAGGAAAGAATTGGAATAATGTAGAAAGATGGAGAGAAACTAAGGAGAAGAGGTAGAAAGAATGCAAGAAATAAGTAAGGGAGGATTATGGGAAGTGAGAGAGGTAAAGAAGGAATGTAGCTGGAAGGGAAGGTAGGAGAGAAGGAAGAATCTTATAGGTATATATGGTAGAAGGCAGGGAGGGTGGCAAGGTAGAAGAGAGTGGGAGAAGAATATTAAACTAGAAAGTAGGGGAGGAAGGGAGGGTGACACGGAGAGAGGGTCTGAAGGAAAGAGGGAAGGAGGGAGCCAAGTTTCAGTAGGGAAGTAGGAAATGAGAGGGTAGGGAGAGTGGAAGTGAATAAAATACGAATATTTTGGTAATGAAGACCGATAAAAAATAGATCAAAGAAATATAGGAAAAGGGTCAGGATAAATAGGAAGGAAACTAAAGAAGGAAAGGAAAACTGCTAAATAGGAGAAGGATAATAGGTAGATGGGGAAAGAGTGTTTATAGG
>NC_059264.1:9630677-9635677 GCF_017591435.1 Portunus trituberculatus | reverse complement strand
TAATAGTTTGTTGTTGTGCCTGTTTGTGTGTTTGCCTATGTATGTGCATTCTCTCTCTCTCTCTCTCTCTCTCTCTCTCTCTCTCTCTCTCTCTCTCTCTCTCTCTCTCTCTCTTTCATTTCTTTTCATCTTGTAAGACTTTTATCACTTAGTTCAATATTTTACTCCTTTTTTTTCTCTCAAGATCTAAATTATTAACTTGTGTGACTTCTTTCTCATTTTCTGTGGAGTATTGATGTGATGCCGAATTTTCTCTTTTTTCTCATTTTCTTTTCTTTCTTTTGTGATTTTTTTTCTTATTTGACTTTTCTATTGCGTTTCTTTCGTTTTTTTTTTTAAGTTTTCTTCCAAATGGCCGAGTGACTGACTGGATATCATGTCTTTCTTTTTAATTTTTTCGATCATTTGTCCTTTTCTTCTTTCTCTCGTTTTTCTCTTCCTTTTATTCGTTTCTTTTTTTCCGTATCACTTTCTCTTTGTGAGTTACTTTTCCTATTTTGTTCTTTTTTTTTTGCGATTCTCTTTCATTCGTTTGCTCGTTTTATTTCTCTGGTTTTTAGTTGTTTATTTATATCCAGGCATTTTTCATAAGTCCTTGTTTTTCTTTCGTTTTATTTAACTTTTCACTTTGTTATTTTTCTTCACTGGGTTTTCTGTTTTTTTTTTCTTCTAATATTTCATTCCTATTAGTGACATTTTCATTTTATTCATAGTTTATTACAGGTTTATTTACTTTTCCTTCCTTTCTTTTTCTTTCCATCCTTTCTTTGTTTTATCCCTCCCTCCTTTCCTTCCTTCCTTCCTTCCTTCCTTCCTTCCTTCCTTCCTTCTTTCCTTCCTTCCTTCTTTCTGGAGACCGAGTGACTTTCTGTCTGACCTGTGTTTATTCCCTCAGTATGTAATCTTTCAGCTCTGGAGGAAACTTGATAAATGTAAATAAGAACGATATATGATACCTGGAGAGAGAGAGAGAGAGAGAGAGAGAGAGAGAGAGAGAGAGAGAGAGAGAGAGAGTTAATGTCATCTTGATCTGAAATTTATAATGCAGTTGATAAAATAAAAGGAAAATGAAACAAGACGAATATTTGTAAAACTGGATGTGATAATGTGAAGAAAGATTTAATAAGAATCTTTAACGAAATTCTGAAATCATCGGCAAGAAAAAGCAATAATGATAATAAATAGATAAGAAAATATATGAGGAAAATTCGTGACTATATATATAACAAAAAGAAATGAACCTTGTACAGGAAAACATTAATCGCACGCCGATGATAAGAATATAAACAAAATAATACCAATGAAAGTAAGAAATTATAGATACAGTAAGTTATTTTTTCTTCCTCTGACCGCCCTAGTGCATAACATTGAACTATGCAGTAAAACCCATCAGAGAAATGTACTCAAGTGGCTAAGTGTGCTGCTGCTTGCTTTTCCTTTGTGTTTCTTTGTTATGGGCAAAGTCGGGGCCCATAAAGGACTGGTTAAACTGGCCCGCCTAGATGCCAGTGGGTAGTTTGGCGTCTCCTCGAGCTTGATAAAATGTTATGGTGCAAGTTCAAGGTATATTTTCCAAAGGCTCCACTAACTCCGCCGCTGAGGGAGGGAGAGACATTGAAACCTCTTAGTGCATTAGGCTTTTATTTATATATTCATTTATCTATTTTATTCGTTTATTAGTTTATTCTTCAGGTATTAATCTTGGACTGATTGCTCGCATTACGAAAAGCTTTGATGTCACCTCGAATATTTTCATCAGCCACCGTTCATTACTCGAAAAGTATTTATCCTATTATTATTATAGAAATCTGTTAATTCGCCAGTAAAACCTTCAAAATACGCTATCACCACGACAGTTCATAAGACACAGTTGATTACCTGGTATCTCAGAAGGTATTTCTCCTGTTAGTAATGTATAAACCTGTTAATCTGTCACTGGATCCATGAAGAACACACTTGGAAATCTGTGTATATATTGAAGCAAAGAATATGGAAAGCAATGAAGGTATGGCGCCGATGAGTCTGAGGTTATGGTTCGTTTAAGTGAAGTAAAATATCATTCCCACTCACCGATTTAGTCATTTTAACAGAACCACTGACTCCAACGCTGAGCGGGTGGAAACTATTCAAGTCTCAGTGGCTGTAACGTTTGTTTTGCTCGGTGAGATATTCTAGGGCAATTACAGTGATGTATTAAGTGCTACGCTTTCCTTGCTGTCCAGGCTTGGAAGTGATTTTGAAAGGCTATTGATTGAGAATTGAAACCTATGAGTGGATTTTATTTTTTATAGTTTTTTTTTATATATATATTCTAGTTAGTATAGTGATGTGATTCATACAGCTTACGCATTTACAAGTATGAATGTGTCTGTGTGTGTGTGTGTGTGTGTGTGTGTGTGTGTGTGTGAGAGAGAGAGAGAGAGAGAGAGAGAGAGAGAGAGAGAGAGAGAGAGAGAGAGAGAGAGAGAGAGAGAGAGAGAGAGAGAGAGAACACATGTTTTAACTCACTTATATACACGTGTTTGTTTTTGTGTGTGTTATTTATTGTTTTTTTTTTGCATGTTTTTTTCTTTTCTCTGTTTTTCTTGAACCATTGTTCTATCTCTCTCTCTCTCTCTCTCTCTCTCTCTCTCTCTCTCTCTCTCTCTCTCTCTCTCTCTCTCTCTCTCTCTCTCTCTCTCTCTCTCCCTGTCTGTCTGCATCATTGTTTTATCTATCCATTTCTTTCCTTTTACCTTTATTCGTTTTCTTATCTGCCTTCCTTTCCTGTTTCCCTCCCTCCCTCCTCCTTCCCTCTTTCTCTCCAATGAACAAGTAGTCAGGTTTCTTTCTGCTGATCGCCTTTTCACTAGGTCTCAATTTTCTCCAGGTCACAACGCCCCGGAGAAAGCTCGACTCCCTTGAAATCCACTGGGGAATGAGTAGCGTCATGTGCATCTGAACATTGGAGGGAGGGAATCGGGAGTGAAAACAAGAGAAGCCTGGAATAAAAGGGAGAGGGAGTGAGGGAGTAATGAGAGTCGTGTGTTATTAAGAGTGAGAGGAATGAGGAGGAGGAGGAGGAGGAGGAGGAGGAGGAGGAGGAGGAGGAGGAGGAGGAGGAGAAGAGAAGAGACAAGTGAGAGGAGACGAACAGGAAGTAGACAGGATAATACAGGATAATAATAGTTTGCTACAGAAAATAAGAATAACGAATAAATAAGATTAACGAATATAGAAAACAAAGCAAGGAAATTAAAGGAAAAAAAAAATGGTGTACATGTAGAGAGAGAGAGAGAGAGAGAGAGAGAGATGGGGGGGGAGGGGGAAGTATGTGCCACTAAGCGTCTGGTTTCGTATGTATGTGTATATATGATTCTTTTTTTTTTTTACCTGACTCTCTACCTCTGCATTAATTTTCTTTCATTTTCCCCTCGTCTTTCCACCCATGTTTCCTTATTACCATCATTTCCATCGCCCTTTCTACTTATTTCTCCCTTTTCTAGCTTTTCCCTGCCTTTGAGTTACTATATATATATTTTTTTCATATCTTGGCCTATAGCGCCTGTAGGTAACTTGAAGAGTATTGGAAGCTACTTTAAGCTTCCACCCATTAGTGACACAGGTAATTTTATTTATAGTGGTACTCATCATATTAGAGCCCATATCACCACCCAAGCTCATCTTTAGTGTAACCACCTCGAACTTGGGTATCATGGTCATGTAGGTAACTTAAACCAACTCGACAAATGGCAAAGTTTTAAGGCCGTACTTGGTGGGATTCGAATCTACTCGTGGATGTCTGCCAGATCCCACGCTCACCACTTTATCCACTACGCCACCGCCTCTGTTATGTTTTTTTCCTGTTTTAGTGAATATTTCCCCATTTTCTCCAAGCTTATATCATATTTCCTCTTCTTCTTCTTGTTTGTCACATTTCCTTTTGATCAAAATAATTTCCTGTATATTTTTCCTTTCTGAGTCAAAATTTCCTGTTTTCCCTTTGTTTATAGTCAGTAGTAGTATTTTCCTTCATGTTCGTCATTTTTCTTTTGTTTCGTATTCCTGTTGTTCAAATATAGCCCTTTTATTTTTTTTTTTCTTACTTGTCAAGCTGAATTGATATTTCAAATTTTCTTCACGTTCAAACCATTTTCCTTTTTTTCCAACCTGTTATTTTTGTCCAGATATTTTTTCCTCATCTGAATTGATATTTCTTCTTTTACCCTCCATGTTTGAGTCAATATATCCTCTTTCCCTTCAATTTCAAGCCACTTTCCTTCTTTCCCTCCTCACGTATTGGTATAAATGATTCCCTTGGCCTTTTTCCCCCGTCCGTCCAGCGCCTCGGTACAAGAGTGTGGTGTCGGCGCAGTATTTGTCTTCAGTCTGCGCGTGTTGACCTGGGCGACAGTTGGCTCTGCGCGTTGTGTTGATTCTTGCTCGAGGGGACAAGGCCGAGCTATGCTGAATGTTGCAAGGGCCGTGCTGTCTTGCTGGGCTCGCTCTTTTGCTGTTTCTCTGCCTTTCTCTATATGTCTTTATTTGTGGCTTCTGTCGTCCGTCTCTGTCCGTCTTTCTCTCCGTATTGTTTTATTTCCTGTCTTTTTTGTCTATGTGATTTTTTCTTATTTTCTTTCATTTTCTTTCGCTGTCCATCATTTCCCTATCATTTCTCATTGGCATTCTTTCCTCTTTGTGTCTCTTTCTTACCTCTGCAGTCTCTCTCTCTCTCTCTCTCTCTCTCTCTCTCTCTCTCTCTCTCTCTCTCTCTCGTCCGTGTGTGATAATTTATAGTCGTTTATTTACCTTTTTCTTCTGATATTCTCTTGTAGTTTTATCATATTCATCGTTGTTTTGCTTATTGTTTTTTTTTTTTTATTCTATTCCCCTTTTCCGTATTTTCTCGTTTAAACATATATCACTTGTACGTTTTTATTTTTTTATTGATTTTTGTATCGTTTCTAATTTCCTTTATTTCATTCCCTTCCTTTGTTCTCTCTCTCTCTCTCTCTCTCTCT